>NC_090446.1:327298700-327431200 GCF_031143425.1 Pleurodeles waltl | reverse complement strand
CCATGGTGAGCAGTTTTCTACACTACACGCTATACCTCACATTCATGCCACAGATTCCCACAAGGTGCCTCGACTTAGTCATAGTCTTAGTCATAGTACTCTGGTCAGGTGTGAGGTATGGTGATTATCCCACATTTGCCCATAAGTTACCAAGAATTACCACCATTGTGCCAGCGCTAAAATTATTCCTTTGTGAGCAGTGGATCAAACACTAATATATGGGTGTTTGATGGAACCTCGCAGGCCGGAACAACACATGCATTAACAACCTGGTTGGAACCAGACCTCGTAGTTTCCAAGAATGCCTTTACAATGAATAGTGTTGTGAAAGTATGCCGAGAAAAGGCATGTGTGGAAACGCATGTGAAACAGCATGCATGGCTCTGTCATGGAACCCCCCTACCCGCCCAGAGGCCCAAAAGTACCACCACCTCTATAACCTAAACTATCCTGACTCCCCACCTGCCCTGAGGCCTAAAGAAATACTATCCTAACCCGCCAAGTCTGCCCCTACAAACTAGAGTACCCTGACCCATTCACCCACCCTAACCCCTAACCTGGTGTTTGACCATGGAAATGGGACACAGGTCCCCTAACGCCTGTCCTGACCAGCTGATAAATAATGGCGCTAAGCAGGCTTAGCGTCATTATTTAGGCCCGCCTCCCTCCCATTCACCATTTTTGCATGGGAGGATAAATAAGGCACTAGGGCCTTAGAGTCATTTTTTGGATGACAATGCCCACCTTGCATCTCATTGACGCAGGGTGGTTTCACGCATCCCAAAAATTACTTCAACTCCACTATTTTGGTGCTAGACGTGGAGATAAATTACACCTCATCATTTTTGCTGGCCTCCTTGTGCTGGAACGCCCGATCTTGCAATAATTATGCTTGGCAAAGGACTAATATGGCGCAACGGGTTACAAAGAGGCGAAATGCATGCAATACGCCACTTTGTAAATATGGTGCAGGGAAAAGGCCATCTTAACGCCACTTTAGCATAAAAAAATTACGCTAAGGCTGAGTAAAAGGCTCTAAAATATGCCCCATAGATACCGGACACATGAATGGAAAACTCCTGATTCAGACAGCTACAGTTTTTTTACAATCTGTTAATCTATTAAGTATCCTATATGGTTCTACTCAAGTCTTTTGATGGATGAGAAACATTTTGATTGTTCCTCAGTCAGAGAAGACTTGGGGGATATTTACAAGAAAGTGGTGCATCATAGATGAAGCACCACATTTCTTGCACCTCCTCCCCCCCACCACCCCCCTCCCATGGCACCTAATGACATCATAAATCCGGGTCTTACTTTTTAAGTTTACCATGTCCAGGTAGTGGAAAACTGCTAAATCTGTTTGTCACTATTGTGAAGCCTATCTCTCACATTGAAAAGCATTGGGGTTACCTTAAAACATCTTTTAAATATAACTTCCAAATGGGAAGAGATACAAATATGGAGTTTAGGGTCCCTGGATGCACAATATGAAAGCACAATTTATGGTGAAGTCGGATTTTTATTTGTAAGTCTGCAAATGCCACTTTTAGAAACTTGGCATTTTCTTACATTAACCATTCTGTCCCTCTGAGTGTCTTTGAATATACATCTGGGGTTGATTACAGACGTGTTTTGGGCATTCCCACTAGACAGTCACACACAAAGGGAGCTTGAGTGTTGCATTAACATATTGATGGCCATTCACCAGGCTGATGGGTCTTCCTGGGCTAGGTGGAAGGGAGGAGCTGACACTTACTTCTGAATAGAGCTGTGCATCTCCTCACACAAAGGGCTGCACAGGCCCCTGTATAGTGTCTGGAACCGAGGCGGGCAGGAAAGAGACCATGGGGACTTCAAAGGAATGTCTGAAAGTTTCTTCAATATTCCAGAACCTGGTACCAAAGTATAAATACTGGACCCAAATCCCACAAAATCAGAACCCTTTGGGGACATGGACACGTTGGCAGAAAAAATACCTGCTGTGCTGCCAGGAGAGACAGACACTCTGCTCTGCATTGTTGTGTTGGTCTTCTGCTGATATGTGCTGGACTATAGGAGTGATTGCCACTTTGTTGCTGCACTTTGTGTTGTCCTATCCTACAGGGGAAGGACTGGGCTCTACTAAATATCTTTGCTCCTACCAGGAGCCTCCAAGGGCTTGTTGGCTTTCCCCAGGTTCTCCTTGAGGTCTCTGGGACACTTAGGACCATCCTTGCCCATCAGTCACTTTTTGTTACGCTGTCCACTACTTGAGTGTGTCTCCCCAGTCTTCTATAACTGTGCAATAGCTAGGGTGTGCCCTAATTTCCCCTGGATCTGGACAATAGTCAGTGGTTTGCTTCCCGCTCATCTTGGAGAGAGCAGGCTCTGTGCAAGAGCCTACTGAAAAACACCATCAGCAGGTTTTGGCATCTCCACCTTCTCGAGGATGTGTTAGCTCTTCGGCCTTTGTCGGTGCTAGGAGCCATGAAGAGCACCAGTGAAGGAGAAGTGGAGGCCCCGGGACGGTGTCATGCCCTTAGGATCAGAGGCTGTACCTCCCAGTCACTGCAGCTGAAGAAACGTTTTAGGAGATTGGGCTCACCTGTACGACCGCAAGGGTGAGTCTCCTGCACTCTTCAATCCAGGTCAGCCTCGGAGGGAACCAGTTTTCCCCTCCTTCACTGCTATGGGCCAGGGTGGCCCCCAATAACTTAACTTCATCTTGTCACAGCACTCATGACTACTACACATCCCCTAAAGGAAGCACCAGCAGGAGTTCCTTGGAAACTCTGTTCCCCCAATGGAACACAACCTCACGGACACTATTAACCCCAGCACTACTAAAACAAAGCTATTTCCTTTGCGATCATCGGAAGTCACACCAATATTAATCTTTTTGGGACCCTCAGATTCACACTGCTTATTCATCTAATACCGCCTAACTTTGAGCTAACTAATTGAACTTTTGTTGTTTTGGTCATGTTTCAATCAGATAAATAGTCCCTATTTTTCTAACCTGGTGTTGAGTCCCTTTTCTGGTGTCTTTCACTGTGCTACCAAAAATGAGTGTTCATGCGCATTGCCTTCTAGGTTAAGCATGTCTGCTCTGTGCCAAGCTGCCAGAGGCTAAGCACAGGTTAATTTAGGTTGCCTATCTGACCTACCCTAACTAGGATAGTGATCCCTACTTAGACAGGTTGCATACATCTGCCAAACAAAGACCCAGTTTCTAGCACTGGTGATCAGTGGTGTGGATAGGACTTGTATTTGTGCAGTGCCTTACAGTAATTTGGTGTGCACTTAGACCAGTTCAAACCAATTATATCTGATCCCCATTGTCATTTTTTTCTCATCCTGCTCTTTTCGTTTGGCAGTTTATGATTTTTCAATTGTTCGTGATTGGCATTTTTTTACTGTACCCTAAATCATGTGTCTGGTTGGAGGTTCTATATCTGCTCCCACAGGGATGGGGTTTCAGCTGGCCAAGCTCGAGGAATATTCTGTCGCCCTGCTCAGGGATTTCTGTAGAGGTTTTGGACTTCCTGCAAGGAGAAAAAAGGCAGGTTTACAAAAGGCACTGAAAGCCTATTCTGAAGCCCACTCTTTGGCAAATGAGATCTCAGAAAACCCTGAGGAGGAGGTGGTTATGGAGCATGACTTAGACCAGGTGTTGGCTGGAGGCCTTGGCCTGCTGTCCATAGAGGAGGCAAGCAACTTACTCCCAGGATTAAAGGCCAATTCCAGGACAAGGATCAGTGTGTCATCCAAGGGCTTGCGCCCAGAGGAGCTAGAGGAAAGGCAAGAGGTGAGAAAATTAAAACTAAAGCTGGCCATGCCCCTAATGGAGAAAGACACAGCCTAGGAGGAGAAACGACTGGCTAAGAAGAAAAAAAAAGAGTCAGAAGAGTTTCGTTCTGGAGGATAAAAAGATGATGCTGGCTCAAGAGCTGATCCTGAAGCAGTTGGACAACATAGCCAGACATGTGGAGTCCAGGAAGGTTGGTAACAGCAATGCTACTGTATCATCCAAGGTACACATACCCAAGAATCTGTTTTCTCATTTTGTGGTGCGGTTGACACTGAAAGATGGTTGGAGGCATGTGAGGTGGTCCTAGAAATGGACAAAGTCCCTGAGCCAGATTGAGGAGCTGGTCTTGGGGAGATATCCTTAGTAAGTGGAGAGACACTCTTGTGGCCCTTGTGGGGAGTGTCAGGACGATGTACCCACTAATGAATGAGGCTCTGATCAGGTAGTTTGGTCTTACCCCAGAAAAATACTGGCAGAAATTCAAGGATAGTAAAAGCTTTCACAACAGAACTGGGTAAGTTGTGCAGATACTTTTTGCAAGACACTGGAAGGTTGGATGAAGGGCAGTGAGGTAAAAGATTATCAGGGGTTGTACAAGTTGGTTGTGACAGAGCACCTGCTCAGTCTTTGTTTCCCAGATGTGAGCCAACGTCTTCTTGATAATAAGCTCTCTGACCCCAGGGAGCAGGAGGTGGACCACTGCATTAACATCTGAGTCCACAAGAAGGTACCTGAGGGTGACTCCAAAATGGGCAGGTCAGGATCCCCCCAGAAGAGAGAGGGGGAGGTCAAGGGAGACCTGGGCAAGTCCTTGTGTAAAAGGGAAGGGTTCCCATGTCTCTTGTGGGGAGAAGGAGGGAGGTTATGGTGGGCGGCAGCAAAGGGCACCCCATTTCCAACCCCCCTTATTAGATTGTTCTCAGCTAGGACACAGGCAGGGGGGCCCTGTCTGTCCAATGAACCCCCCCATTGGTAGGAATTGTACAGGGGTGGCCAATGTGGCCATAGGTGTAGGTAGTTCCTAGGGGCAGGTCATAGACCATGCTGTGATCTCCCTTAGTTGGGAGGTGAACTCAGAGGGTAAATTGGTGATGCCTGAGGGTGGGAGTTATCACTTCCACTAGGTGACAGTGATTAGGATCCCAGTCACTGCTTCGAGGGACTCTGGGGCTAACCATGCCATGATTTTGGAATGGCTAGTTTCCCCAGAGCAGTACACCAGCCAGGTGTGTAGGGTGATACCAGCACATGGGCAGACGTCTTCCACTTTATGGCCCTGGTATCCCTAGAGTGGTATGGAGAGATAAGCAAGAGAAGGGTCATAGTCAGTCCCCAGGTACTCATTGACTGCCTTCTCAGGAATGAGTTGTCCCCAGTGTCAGGAGAACTAGGTGGGTCATATACCACATGCATGCTACCAGTTCAGTTTTCTGGGGTGCCACTCCAAAGTAGAGGGTACAGTGTACCAATGTGAGAAGCAGGGTGATGGAGAAGCCAACCCTATCTCCTGTTCAGCCTCAGGTTACAGACCCTAAGCTGTGAGGCCAGTCTTAGAATACCACCACAGGAACAGGTGAAAGGGAGAGTAGGAAAAAGGTGCAAGGCATCTGGGGGTATTGCCTCCCACTCTGAGAGACCACAGAGGTCAAACAATCTTGGATGGCCTGTGGCTTGATGGTTTAAAATCACTTCTTATGGCATAGTTGGATTTTAAATTCTAAGTATTAAAATGCAACTTTTAGAAAGTTGACATTTTCTTCCTAAAACCACTCTATTCCTCTGCCTATCTCTGAATACATATCAGGGGTGGATGACAGCTGGGCTTTGCACATTCTCACTAGACAAAGGAGCTTTGGTGTGGCATTAGCATAGTGATGGTCCATTACCAGGCTGATGAGTGTTCCTGGGCTAAGAAGGAAGGAGACGCTAACACTTGCTTCTGAATAGGGCTGTTCCTCTCCTCACACAAAGGGATGTATGACACCCTGTGTAGTGGTTGGAGCTGGTGAGGGCAGAAATGGCACCCTGGGGACTTCAAAGGAAGGTCTGGAAGTTTACTCCAACTTCGAGAACCTGAGCACCAAAAAATAAATGCTGGAGCCCCAAATCCCACAAAATCAGGATGGCCACCTTGCTGCTGCACTGTGTGTTGGCCTACTACCTGCTGCCTCTGTCCTACACAGGAAGGACTGGGCTTTACTAACTGTCTGTGCTCCCCCCAAGTGTCTCCAAGGACTTGCTGGCTTGCCCATGGGTCAGTGTGAGGTCTCCAGTTGATTTAAGAAACCGCTTTCCCATCAGCCACTTTTTGATACGCCATCCGCTGCTAAAGCGTGTCTCCCCGGGCTACAGGAACTGTCCAACAGCTAGAGTGCACCATAATTTCCACGGTGCCCGAATCAGGCCAAAGGTCACTGGGCTACTGTCTTTCTGCCTCAGGGAGAGCAGGCCCTGTACAGGAACCTGCTGAAAAACACCCTCAGCAGGCTTGGGTGCCCCCACCACCCTGAGGCCATGTGAGCTCTTCTGCATTTTGTCAGTGTCTGGAGTCGTGAAGTGCACCAGGGATGGAGTAGCAGAGACCACGGAGTGGTGTTGAGCCTTCAGGATCAGACGCCATACCCCGCAACCGCAACCACAACCAGAATAATATCATTGGAGGCTGGGCTTAGCTGTAGGACCACAAGGGATGGACTGCCTCAGGGGGTGAGGCCACACCTCCTGCACTTGGCAAACTAGGACAGCTGCTAGGGAAACCATCCTTCCACCTCTCACCACCTTCATTCCTGTGGGCCAGGGAGGCCCCAACCTCATCTCACCACCGCACTCCCGACTACCACACTTCCCTTAAAGGGAGCACCTGCATTGTTTCCACTGCAAACTTGTTCCTTGAGGGAATGCAGCCTCATAGACAATATTAACACTGGCACAACTAAAACAAAGGTATTTCTTTTCCCGTCATTGGGAGTCACACCAATAATAATCTTTTTGGGACCCTCAGACCCATACTGCTTATTTACCTTATACTGCCTAACTTTGAGCTAACTAATTACATTTTTGTCATTGTGTTCTTGTTTTAATTGGATGAAAACTCTTTATTTTCCTAACCTGGTGTTGAGTCCCTTTTGTGGTGTTTTTCACTGTGTTACCGTAATTAATTGTTGCCCAGAAACTTTACACAATGCTTATAAGTTAAGCATTCCTGCCCTGTGCAAAGTTGCCAGAGCATGAGCACAAATTAGGTTAGGCTCTATATCTGACTTACCCTGACTAGGATTGTGTTCCATGTGAGAAAAGGCCTCTTTTATAATAGTTAGCCCCCACTTTTTGCCTGGTATTTTATGTGGTCTCAAAGTTCTTAGTGCCCATGACCCCTGCTAATCAGGTTCCCTGGGCCAGATCTCTTTCTCAAAACTGTTCTGATACACTGGCACAATTGGCAACACTCTTAGCTGCTACTGTAAGTCCCTGGTAAATGGTACTTGAGAACCCAGGGCATGGTGTCCTAATAGTTTGCCCCTGAGGGCAGCAGCACAGTTTATGCAACCCTCTAGGGATCATGCATCCATATGCACCCAGCACTGCCATTTCATTCTGAGTATCCTGGTGCATTCCTACAATAAAACTCTACATTGCACACAGCGTGTGTGCCCTCTCCACTATACACTGCATGCAATATAGGTAAGTCACCACTCTAGCGGGTCTTCTAGTATTAAGGCAGGGTGCACTATATTGCATGTGTGGGCATAGATGCATGAGCAATATTCCCCTACTGTGTCCTTGCCAAACCTGGGACATAGTAAGTGAACAGAGTAGCCCTTTTTAATGCATGTGCTGGGCACTTGTTAGTCCTAGTTTCATAGCTACTTGATGACTACTCTGAACCCTGGGTTGTTTGGTATCAAACAAATCAGAATGATATATACAAACTGGTGCCAGTATTGGATCTATTACACAATGTACTCAGGGGTCACCTTAGAGGTGCCCCCTGCAATATACTGGAGACAGGTTGCAGGCACACAGAGCTATAAGAGCAGAAAAATGCCCACTTTCTAAAAGTGGCAACTCTAACATAGTAATGTTAAATCAGACTTTACCAATAAAAAGGATTTATCATTGCCATTCCAAAGATATGATGCATGATACAGCTGCTCTTTTCTAATCATGAATTGCACCTTAAAAGTGTATTAAGGAATCCCAGTGTTAACCCATGAGATGAGTAGGCCTCGGAGTAGTGAAAAAAGACGTTGGGGGTTGTCAGCACTAGGACATGCAAAACGTAAACGTACATGCCCTACCTTTTAGTTACATAGCACCATGCCCTATGGGCTACCTAGGGCCTATCTGAAGGGTGACATTTGTAAAAAAGGGGAGTTTCAGGCTTGACAATAGGTTTTAAATGCCAGGTTGAACTGGCAGGCAAACTGCACACATAGGTTCTGTAGTGGCAGACCTGAGCCATGTCTAAAAGGCTAATTCAGTGGATGGCACAATTAGTGCTGCAATCTCACTAGTAGGATTTAATTTACAAGTCCTAGGTATATAGTATATCACTTTACAAGGGACTTACAAGTAAATTAAATATCCCATTTGTGTATATACCAATGTTACCATGTTCAGGGGAGAGGTACATGCACTTTAGCACTGGTCAGCAATGGTACATAGCTCTCAGTTCTAAGGGCAAAAAAAGTATCAGGAAAAATATGAGGCAAGCAGGCAGAGAGTTTGGGGGAAGATCACCCTAAGGATGACAAGTCTAACGCTGTTCATCTCTTGCAAACAGCAGGTAGGTAAACAGTCACTTTTCTGGGATACAATGTGTGTGGTGCTCTCTCTTTTAGCAGTATAATTTACACCACGAACATGCAAAGATTTCAAATTGAAAAAAACTCTACAAGCATCCACACATTCACATCGAAAACCTGATCTCAACTAAAAAAATAACCTCAGGCAGCGATGAATGTAAAGTGAAAACAATGCCTGTGCCTATGAGGAAAACATTGTCTTCCTATTTACGTCCTTCAGAAAAGCCTTGAAATTTGCAGAGCTTTGGTTGGAGCTTCCAGGTCTTCCTCACCTCAGACACTTCCCACAAAGTCACCAGCGAGATATTTCATTTTCAGTTTCAGCTGGAACCTTATTATCTATTGTCCATAGGACTTGATAATTGCTTTTTGCTTTCAGACGCCGACGCATTTTTTAAAAAGAAACATGTATTTTACTGGTAAAGTACACGTACTTAAAAATTGTCAGATTGGCTTTGCTAGTAGGATATCTTTCACTTTATTTCCCAAGAAATGTGGAAATTATATTTTTAGAGGGTGTCGTTTACTTGTGCTTGTCTCTAAATGTCTGTCAATTTCCTTACTTGAAAAAGAAAGGGGTATTAGAGTTACATTAGAGCTGGTGGTTGTCTAAGTAAGTAAAACAACTTGTCCTATGCCAAAGGTGACATTGCACCGTATGCCAGATCAACCATTTCCATAGGAATTGTGGATATTTAGGGGCCATATCTCGGTGTCATCTCAAGAGTTCTCGGGGCTCAGGGTAAGATATATTTTCGGGGCCCCTGTTTGGAATAAGGTTGACATTTACTACCCATTTTCTACTTATTCCAGTCTGTAAGATGGCAAGAATCGCTGAACCATACCTACATATTAAGAAACGGGTCAAACAAAAGCAGCTGAAATGTGTCTGGCTGTGGTGCCAACATTCTTAAGATGACACTGGGTAGTGAAAGAGAGAATCTGAGGTAGAACTAGGCAGACAGAACAGAAACTTTTGGGATGGAAACATAGATTATAACTAGAGTAACACTTTACCATGAGGACTCTTGGAACATGGGGCCGTGGGTAATTTTCCACTTTGCGTTGCTTATTGCAGACTCTAAAAACCATCATAAAATACAGCATTGCTCTTTGCAAGTGCCCATTCTTACGGCTGCTGGCCAAATAGCACATATTCTCTGTTATTTATCCAGTGGCCCAGCATGTAGCAAATTTTCATTGACCTTTCTCCTGCCTTTGTCAGGCCCTAGCCAAATGATGCGTAATCTTGAAAAGCACGTTTTAACTTTCTGCTGACTAAATAGGCAACGTCTGATGAATCATTTTTTATTGTATTTAGTTAATATTACATCAAACACAGTTTTTGTCTATCTGAATAACCACTACCAGAAAATGCATTTGTGAATTTTCTTTCTAATATCTTGTCCCTTAAGCAAGAAGTTCCTGAAAGATCTATGCTTACTCTGACACTTTTCAATTTGTTTAAAATTCAGGAGATCTCTCCTCAGTACTTTGGAGAGTAAGGAAGAAACAAAGACGTTGCACAGTGTTAGGGAGGTGGGGCATCGCCTAAGCCAGTGTGGATCCTTACTGCCACCAGGGAGGTGAGGCATCAGTTCCTTATGGTTGCAGGGGAGGTGATGCAGTCTTGGCGGTGAGGTGTTGGTTCCCTATGACAAGGCGGAGTCAATGAACCCAGCAGGTCAAAATGTGAGGTGTCGACTTTGTGGTGTCACAATCACACCACAGGGCCCCAGGTGCTGCTGCAGAGTGGGAATCGGGTGTCACAGACTCCCGTTGCAGGGCACTCTGGACTCACACTATGGTAGGACATGGTGGTGCTGGGGCAGCATTGGGGCCTGCATTTTAGGTCCCACTCATTGCACTCAGCGGGGACCACGACTCCAGTACAGGCAGCAGTGCTGGGTTGGAGAGCTGCACCAGTTCCGAAGTCGCTGTTCGAAGTAACAGTTTTTTCCTGGTTGCACCAGAACTCAATCCAAAGGACCCTGGATGTGGAGTTGGCACTGCTTGGCAATTCAGGACTCTCAGCAAGGGAGCCCAGACGCAGGCAGATAAAGTCTTTGCTGGCCCTAAGACTTCTTAACAGGAGGCAAGCTCAGTTTAAGTCCTAGGAGAACCTTGGAAAGCAGGCTGTAAAAAGCAAAACGAAGTCTTTTCACTTCCAGTACAGAGGCAGCAAGCAGCAGGCCAGCACAACAAAGCAGCAGGCTGAGTGGAAGTACCTCATGCAGCATACAGCTCTTCTTCCTGGCAGAATATCCTCAGATGAGAGGATATTCTAACTAAATGGTGTCAGAGTTCCAGTACTTATTCCCATTTCTGTCTTTGCAGTGGACAAACTTCACAGAGAAGTCTTTGTAGTGCACAAGACCCTCCATTTTCTGCCCTTGCCCCAGACACATTCTAGGGGGTTGGAGACTGCTTTGTGTGAGGACATACACAACCCTATTCAGGTGCAAGCCTTAGCTCTTTCCACCACTCTAGCTAAGGAAGACCCATCGGCCTGGTAATGGGCCATCAGGTTATGCAGGGCAAATCTCAGCTCCGTTAGTGTGACTATCTAGAGTAAATACACAAACATCTTAACTGTAATCCTGACCCATACATGTATTCAGCAGACAGACAGAGGCACAGAATAGTTAAGCAAGAAAATGCCCTTTTTCTAAAAGTGGCATTTTCAGACATACAATTAAAAATCCAACTTCACCAAAAGATGGATTTTTAAATTATGAGTCAGAGACCCCAAAGTACATATCTCTATCTGATCCCAATGGGAAATTACAGTTATAAGATATTTCAAGGCACTCCCCATGTTACCCTATGAGAGATAGGTCTTGAAAAAGTGAAAAACAAAATTAGTAGTATTTCACTACCAGGACATGTAAAACACACCAGTACATGCCCTACCTTTTAGATACACTGCACCCTGCCCATGGTGCTGTCTTGGGCATAACTTAGGAGTGACTTACAGGCAATAAAAGGGAAGGTTTAGTCCTGACAAGTGGGTGCACTTCCCAGGTCAACATGGGAATTTGAAACTGCACACACCTACACTGCAGTGGCAGGCCTGAAACATATTTGCAGTGCTACTAATGGGAGTGGCACAATCAGTGCTGCAGGCCCACTAGTAGCATTTGCTTTACAGGTCCTGGGCACACCTGGTGTACAGGGACTTACTAGTGAATCAAATGCCAGTCCTGGATAAACTAATCACCAATACAATTTAGACAGGGAGCACTTGCAGAGCACCCAGAGCCCTAAAACCAGCAAAAACTAAATTTTGCGAAGGATCAAAGACAGGAGGTCAGAAGTGAAAAGAGAGGAAAAACCATGCCAGGTCTTACAGTGAAAGTGAGAGGCTCATTTACACAGTGCCTCACTTTTTATGGCACTCTGGTGGCACTGAGTGCAGACCCATATCCATGAGCCCACGCATGGCTTTTCATGACCTCATAGATATAGTATAAGACAGCTCAATGTAAGTCGCTGTGTTGCCTTAAACTGCTTCAGGGGGTCGTTTCATGGGTAATGCTGTGGGATTTCTCATGCAACACCCATGATTTTGATGCATTTCCAGATTTACTAGGCTCTGTAAACCTGGGAAGGCAGCAAAACTGTATGACTCCCCAAGGGAGGCATAACGAGGAGAGGTATCTTTATCTCTCTTTTTTTCCTCTTTCTATGTGTGCTGTATTATGCAGCAAACATAGAAAGAGGTAAATGCCTCTGTGGACTGTTTTTGTACACGAAGGTGTCCCTGCAAACAATGCAGACACCCTTGCACCAGGGTGCAATGGAGCCTGTGTTGGCATTGGCTCCATATTGTGCACCTGCGCTGTCTGAAAGTACAGGAATGCACTGTATATCATTAATATGGTGTACTCCTGCTATTTCAAATTGGCATAGGGCAGAGCAGCAAAAAAACTTGCAGCACTACCCTATGCCAATTTTTTTGTAAACACGCCCCTCAATTTTCTTCAGGGGTACCCAGGAAGCAGTGAATAGTGTTAACCTATGATGAGAGAAAAATAAGCAATGTCCTAATTTGCGCCCAAAAGTAGCTAGAATTCTCACCCCTGCCAGGCTATGTTTTTCATCAAAAATTTCACTGAAAATATTACATTTATATTATCAAAGATGTTATCAAAGATGTATTGAGTGCCTTAATATGTGGGGTAATTAGCAGAGCATGATGAGGGCGTGAGTTATGGTAACCCTAAGGCACGAGTTATAGTTATCTGAGATAACTCTAAGTATAACAAATGTTAAAATGTTACCCTAACTATAATGTACCTCTAACATTTGGCTTTTCAAGAGAATTTTTATGTTTTTTTAAAATTTTGTTTCCTAACTATAACATCCCTGTAACTTTTGGTTTTCCCATGAATTTCTATTTTTTTTAATGTAAGTTAATTCTCATTACTATATGTTAAGCCAGCCGCATCTGCACATGGTCTTTGTCTGTGCAAGGTGGCCAACACCCTATACACACACAACCTTGTGCCATGCACAGCCTTCAGCCATATGTGCAGTGGTGTTGGCTACAGGACATAGCCTGCAGCCAGACCAGACCCTGTGGCCAATCCCCCTAAACACCCAATCCCACACTAAGCACAACGTGCGGCCATGCCCAGTGGGAGTTGGCCGCAGGTCTGCATGGCTAAGCTCTCCCAGCCAATTTCAGCCTCAGGGACCCCAATCCACTGAGCCAGCCATTTTTTTCTGGAGGGCCTCATGGCTCCCTATCCCAGCCGATTTCAGCTCCGAGAACCCAGGGAAATTATCACAGACATACGTGCACTTGAATGCTCAACCTTCAGTGTACGAGTTTGAGACCTTAATCACTAGGTCAAAAGTGACTCCTTAGCAAGTGGTGTCCAGACTTAGCTATGACATTGAACACAAAGAGTTTGAGTGGAATAAGTCTTCAATGTTAAATCACTGGGAATGTTTAACATTCAAAACACTGGATAATAAACAAACACACTCCCATCAGATACAATGATTTGAATCTTCAGACTTCTGTGTGACAGTCCAAGAGTTTTACCATTAGGCCAGAAGTGACCACGGTCTGCTGTCTATCAAAATGTAACTATAACAGTCTTACCAAACATCTTACTAGCCTGACTCTTTGAAGTCATTTTATGGAGAAACCATTGCAATAACAATCTACCTCTCATTGAGGGATGGAAGAGAGAGAGAGAGAGAGAGTGACAGGACCATGAGGGGAGCCTAAAGGCCTCCACAACCTAGGCAGCTCCCTGCATCCTGAGGAAGCCGGAATTACTCCCACAAGAAGGGAGTTGTTCAAATAAGAGCTCCCTGCTTGCGGAAGCAATGTTTTCATCTGTTTTTCTGCATGAATATTTGCATGCAGGGAAACAGATGAATGCTCTGCTTTCTGCCAGCGGGAGCTGTTTGACAGCTCCAGCTGGCAGAAAGTGGACTTTGCATGGTGGAAGATGTCAGCTCCCACCAAGCAAAAGCAAACAGCTATGTCACATGGGTGGGTATCCTGGGACATAGCAGGAGCAGTCCCTGAGGGCCATTATCGGCTCCACAAGTGGGGGCCACACACCCCCTCCAACGTAATCTAGCCCCAGCTGGGTGGTGGTCCCAAGGGCTCCAAGGGGAGTGCACATCCCACTGCATTGCATTTGTTAAACAAATACAGTCTGGGGTGGCTGTTCAGGCCCCCCACAGCCATGGGGACCTCCACGTCTCAGGGGCATTAAACAAATTCAGTCCGGGGGAGCAATCCCGCCCCCACAGCCCCGGGACCATCACCTGCCCAGGGCTTCTAACAAATACTGTGTGGGGTCTATGCACTGTATTTGTTAAAAGCCCCAGGGAGATGGTGGTCCCGGGACTGTTGGGAGGTTGCTTGGCCCCTCTGCACTGTATTTTTCAAAAGCACCTCAAACTTCAAAAGTTCATACTGAAAGATGATCTCACTCTTTTTAATTGACAAAAACATTATTCTTTTCATTTGGTCCCGAAATATCTAATTCTAAGTATATCAATCATCATCAAAGACAAAAACTCTCTATCTTTCTCCCTCTAACTCTCTTTCAGTATCACTCTCTTTCTCCAACTTACACACCCACTCAAACCCTTACACACCCACTCACCGGCGCATTCAGACACTCACACATCCACTCATAGACCCACTCAGACTCTAACACATTCACTCAAAGATCCACTGGAACTCTCACGCACCCACTTACAGACCCACTAAGACACTGATGCACCCACACCCCTACCCAGACAGACCCTCTCACAGCCACTCCCACCACCAGATACACCCTGTCTCACCTATTCTCAAACCCAGAGAGACAGGCCATGGCCAACTCCCACTGCATACGGCCAAAGGATGTGGGGTTAGATAATTAAGGGGGTGGTGCGGCCTCAGGCCAGGTCCTGCAGCAAAAACCACTGCACACATGGCTGAAGTCCATGTGCAGTGGGGGGTTTCAGTGGTTATATGGGCTGGAAGCAAGGCCGCAAGGTAGCAAGGCCATGCACTGATAATTACCCCACAAATTATGGCACTCATGAAATCTTTAATACCATCATTGATAATAGCAATGTAATATTTGCAGTAAAGTTTTGGTGAAAAGACTGTGAATGGCAGGGCACGAATTGTAGTTACCTTAGGGCACGAGTTATAATTACTTGAGATAACTCTCACAGGTGAAATTCTATGCTTTTCTACACTTAAAATATAAGCCCAACTATAAAGTCTCTATAGCCTTTGGTTTTTTAAGTGAGCATATGTATATACATATATATATATATATATATATATATATATATATATATATATATATATATATATATATATATATGAAAGAAAAGATGTCCTGATCTGCGTGTTACGGCGCACTTAATTCTCCGGTGGTGCTGGTTTGAGGCAGGACAACCATATTTTCAAAAAACAAGATTCTCTTTCTGTTTTAGCAAGAGAAAACCGCACTCTGTCGTTGTGCCAAAAATACCTTAACTTTTAATACATTAGTGAGATCATAAACAAACAAACAGGAATCCCCTGACGAGTTAAGGTATTTTTGGCACAACGACAGAGTGCGATATATATATATATATATATATATATATATGTGTGTATATTTGTATATATATATATATATATATATATATATATAGTGGTGCATAAACCAGTGGAGCAGAACACCAGGAAATGCAAAAAAAGTGAGAAGTTCAATCCCTACTACAATTAGAAAGTGAGCCAACCCTGCAGGAAATAACAGGCACAGAAACTCATTTCAGCAGCAAGTGACACTCACATAGAAAAACAAACATTTATGTAAGAACATTGAACATTTCACTTGCTCATGTTACCCTGCACGTGAAGGGCTGACAACTGTGGCACCGACCTTGAGGGTCGAAGCTGTAACAGAAGAGCAGGAGGGTTGAGCTCAGCTTCCCCTGGAGCTGCATGAGCTAACCATGGTGAGCAGTTTTCTACACTACACGCTATACCTCACATTAATGCCACGGATTCCCACAAGGTGCCTCGACTTAGTCATAGTCTTAGTCATAGTACTCTGGTCAGATTTTAAGCAGGTGTGAGGTATGGTGATTATCCCACAGTTGCCCATAAGTTACCAAGAATTATCACCATTGTGCCAGCGCTAAAATGATTCCTTTGTGAGCAGTGGATCAAACACTAATATATGGTTGTATGATGTAACCTCGCAGGCCGGAACAACACATGCATTAACAACATGGTTGGAACCAGACCGCATAGTTTCCAAGAATGCCTTTACAATGAATATTGTTGTAAAAGGATGCCTAGAAAAGGCATGTGTGGAAACGCATTTGAAACAGCATGCATGGCTATGTCATGGAACCCCCCCACCCGCCCAGACGCCCAAACGTACCACCACCTCTATAACCTAAACTATCCTGACTCCCCACCTGCCCTGAGGCCTAAAGAAATACTATCCCAACCCCCCAAGTCTTCCCCTACAAACTATAGTACCCTGACCCATTCACCCACCCTATCCCCTAATCCGATGTTTGACAATGGAAATGGAACACAGGTCCCCTAACGCCTGTCCTGACCAGCTGTTAAATAATGGCGCTAAGCAGGCTTAGTGTCATTATTTAGGCCCACCTCCCTCCCATGCACCATTTTTGCATGGGAGGATAAATAAGGCACTAGGGCCTTAGAGTCATTTTTTGGATGACAATGCCCACCTTGCATCTCATTGACGCAAGGTGGTTTCATGCATCCCAAAAATGACTTTAACTCCAATATTTTGGCGCCAGACGTGTCCAGCATCAAAATATAAATATGGAGATAAATTACACCTCATCATTTTTGCTGGCCTCCTTGTTCTGGAACGCCCAACCTTGCAAAAATTATGCTTGGCAAAGGCATAATATGGCGCAACGGGTTACAAAGAGGCGCAATGCATGCAATACGCCACTTTGTAAATATGGTGCAGGGAAAAGGCCATCTTAACGCCACTTTAGCATAAAACAATTACGCTAAGGTGGAGCAAAAGGCTCTTAAATATGCCCCATAGATACCGTACACATGGATGGAAAACTCCTGATTCAGACAGCTACATTTTTTTCCAATCTATTCATCTATTAGGTATCCTATATGGTTCTACTCAAGTCTTTTGATGGATGAGAAACATTTTGATTGTTCCTCAGTCAGAGAAGACTTGGGGGATATTTACAAGAAAGTGGTGCATCATGGATGAAGCACCACTTTTCTTGCCACCCCCCCACGGCACCTAATGACATCATAAATCCGGGTCTTACTTTTTAAATTTACCATGTCCAGGTAGTGAAAAACTTCTAAATTTGTTTTTCACTATTGTGAAGCCTATCTCTCCCATTGAATAGCATTGGGGTAGGAAGAGATAGAAATGTGGAGTTTAGTGTCCCTGGATGCAAAATATGAAATCACAATTTATGGTGAAGTCGGATTTTAATTTGTAAGTCTGCAAATGCCACTTTTAGAAACTTGGCATTTTTTTACATTAACCATTCTGTGCCTCTGAGTGTCTCTGAATATACATCTGGGGTCGATTACAGTCGTGTTTTGGGCATTCCCACTAGACAGTCACACACAAAGGGAGCTTGAGTGTTGCATTAACATATTGATGGCCATTCACCAGGCTGATGGGTCTTCCTGGGCTAGGTGGAAGGGAAGAGCTGACACTTACTTCTGAATAGAGCTGTGCATCTCCTCACACAAAGGGCTGCATAGGCCCCTGTATAGTGTCTGGAACTGAGGCGGGCAAGAAAGAGACCATGGGGACTTCAAAGGAATGTCTGAAAGTTTCTCCAGTCTTCCAGAACCTGGTATCAAGGTATAAATACTGGACCCAAATCCCACAAAATCAGAACCCTTTGGGGACAAGGACACGCTGTCAGAAAAAATGCCTGCTGTGCTGCCAGGAGAGACAAACGCTCTGCTCTGCATTGCTGTGTTGGTCTTCTGCTGCTATGTGATGGACTGTATGAGTGATTGCCACTTTGTTGCTGCACTTTGTGTTGGCCTACTACCTGCTTCCCCTATCCTACAGGGGAAGGACTGGGCTCTATTAAATGTCTTTGCTCCTACCAGGAGCCTCCAAGGGCTTGTTGGCTTTCACCAGTTTCTTCTTGAGGTCTCTGGGACACTTAGGACTATCCTTGCCCATCAGTCACTTTTTGTTACGCTGTCCACTACTTGAGCGTGTCACCCCAGTCTTCGATAACTGTGCAATAGCTAGGGTGTGCCCTAATTTCCCCTGGAACTGGACAATAGTCACTGGTTTGCTTCCCGCTCATCTTGGAGAGAGCAGGCTCTGTGCAAGAGCCTGCTGAAAAACACCATCAGCAGGTTTTGGCATTTCCACCTCCTCGAGGATGAGTTAGCTCTTCTGCCTTTGTCGGGGCTGGGAGCCATGAAGAGCACCAGCGAAGGAGAAGTGGAGGCCCCGGGACGGTGTCATGCCCTTAGGATCAGAGGATGTACCTCCCAGTCACTGCAGCTGAAGAAACATTTTAGGAGATTGGGCTCACCTGTACGACCGCAAGTGTGTGTCTCCTGGACTCTTCAATCCAGGTCAGCCTCGGAGGGAGCCAGTTTTCCCCTCCTTCACTGCTATGGGCCACGGTGGCCCCAATAACTTAACCTCATCTTGTCACAGCACTCATGACTACTACACATCCCCTAAAGGAAGCACCAGCAAGATTTCCTTGGAAACTCTGTTCCCCCAATGGAACGCAACCTCACGGACACTATTAACCCCAGCACTACTAATACAAAGCTACTTCCTTTGCTATCATCGGACGTCACACCAATATTGATCTTTTTGGGATCCTCAGATTCCCACTGCTTATTTATCTAATACCGACTAACTTTGAGCTAACTAATTGAACTTTTGTTGTTTTGGTCATGTTTCAATCAGATAAATATTCTCTATTTTTCTAAACTGGTGTTGAGTCCCTTTTCTGGTGTCTTTCACTGTGCTACCAAAAATGAGTGTTCACGCGCATTGTCTTCTAGTTTAAGCATATCTGCTCTGTGCCAAGCTGCCAGAGGCTGAGCACAGGTTAATTTAGGTTGCGTATCTGACCTACCCTGACTAGGATAGTGATCCCTACTTAGACAGGTTGCATACATCTGCCAAACAAAGACCCAGTTTCTAGCACTGGTGATCAGTGGTGTGTATAGGACTTGTATTTGTGCAGTTCCTTACAGTAATTTGGTGTGCACTTAGACCAGTTCAAACCAATTATATCTGATCAACATTGTCATTTTTTTCTTATCCTGCTCTTTTCCTTTGGCAGTTTATGATTTTTCAATAGTTTGTGATTGGCATTTTTTTACTCTACCCTAAATCATGTGTCTGGTTGGAGGTTCTATATCTGCTCCCACAGGGATGGGGTTTCGATGGCCAAGCTCGAGGAATATTCTGTGGCCCAGCTCAGGGATTTCTGTTGAGGTTTTGGACTTCCTGCAAGGAGCCAAAAGGCAGGTTTACAAAAGGCACTGAAAGCCTATTCTGAAGCCCACACTTTGGCAAATGAGATCTCAGAGAACCCTGAGGAGGAGGTGGTTATGGAGCATGACTTAGACCAGGTGCTGGCTGGAGGCCTTGGCCTGCTGTCCAGAGAGGAGGCAAGCAACTTACTCCCAGGATTAAAGGGCAATTCCAGGATAAGGATCAGTGTGTCTTCCAAGGGCCTGTGCCCAGAGGAGCTAGAGGAAAGGTAAGAGGTGAGAAAATTTAAACTAGAGCTGTCCAAGCCCCTAATGGAGAAAGACACAGCCTTGGAGGAGAAACGACTGGCTAAGAAGAAAAAAAAGAGTCAAAAGAGATTGGTTCTGGAGGATAAAAAGATGATGCTGGCTCAAGAGCTGATCCTGAAGCAGTTGGACAACAAAGCCAGACATGTGGAGTCCAGGAAGGATGGTGACAGCAATGCTACTGTCTTTTGGCCCTTCTGGGGAGTGTCAGGACGATTTACCCACTAATGAATGAGGCTCTGATCAGGTAGTTTGGTCTTACCCCAGAAAAATACTGGCAGAAATTCAAGGATAGTAAAAGCTTTCACAACAGAACTGGGTAAGTTGTGCAGATACTTTTTACAAGACACTGGAAGGTTGGATTAAGGGCAGTGAGGTAAAAGATTATCAGGGGTTGTTCAATTTGGTTGTGACAGAGCACCTGCTCAGTCTTTGTTTCCCAGATCTGAGCCAACATCTCTGACCCCAGGCAGCAGGAGGTGGACCACTGCGTTAACATCTGAGTCCACAAGAAGGTACCTGAGGGTGACTCCCAAATGGGCAGATGAGGATCCCCCCAGAAGAGAGAGGGGGAGGTCAAGGGAGACCTAGGTAAGTCCTTGTGTAAAAGGGAAGGGTTCCCATGTCTATCGTGGGGAGAAGGAGGGAGGTTCTGGTGGGCGGTGGCAAAGGGCACCCCATTTCCAACCCCCCCTTATTAGATTGTTCTCAGCTAGGACACAGGCGGGGGGCCTGTCTGTTTAATTAACCCCCCCCCATTGGTGGGAATTGTACAGGGGTGGCCAATGTGGCCACAGGTGTAGGTAGTTCCTAGGGGCAGGTCATAGACCATGCTGTCCCTTAATTGGGAGGTGAACTCAGAGGGTAAATTGGTGATACCTGAGGGTGGGAGTTATCACTTCCACTAGGAACAGTGAATAGGATCCCAGTCACTGCTCCTAGGGACTCCGGGGCTAACCCTGCCATGATTTTGGAATGGCTAGTTTCCCCAGCGCAGTACACCAGCCAGGTGTGTAGGGTGATACCAGCCCATGGGCAGACGTCTTCCACTTTATGGCCCTGATTTCCCTAGAGTGATATGGAGAGATAAGCAAGAGAAGGGTCATAGTTAGTTCCCAGGTACTCATTGACTGCCTTCTCAGGAATGAGTTGTCCCCAGTGTCAGGAGAACTAGGTGGGTCATCTGCCACAAGCATGCTACCAGTTCAGTTTTCTGGGGTGCCACTCCGACGTAGAGGGTACAGTGTACCAATGTGAGAAGCAGGGTGATGGAGAGGCCAACCGTATCTCCTGTTCAGCCTCAGGTTACAGACCCTAATCTGGGTGGCCAGTCTCAGAATACCACCCCGGGAACAGGTGGAAGGGAGAGTAGGAAAAAGGTGCACAGCATCTGGGGGTATTGCCTCCCACTCTGAGAGACCACAGAGGTCAAACAATCCTGGATGGCCTGTGGCTTGATGGTTTAAAATCACTTCTTATGGCATAGTTGGATTTTAAATTCTAAGTATTAAGATGCAACTTTTAGAAAGTTTACATTTTCTTACTAAAACCACTCTATTCCTCTGCCTATCTCTGGATACACATCTGGGGTAGATGACAGCTGGGCTTTGACATTCTCACTAGACAAAGGAGCTTTGGTGTGGCATTAGCATAGTGATGGTCCAATACCAGGGTGATGAGTGTTCCTGGGCTAAGAAGGAAGGAGACGCTAACACTTGCTTCTGAATAGGGCTGTTCCTCTCCTCACACAAAGGGATGTATGATACCCTGTGCAGTGGTTGGAGCTGGTGAGGGCAGAAATGGCACCCTGGGCACTTCAAAGGAAGATCTGGATGTTTACCCCAACTTCCAGAACCTGAGCACCAAAAAATAAATGCTGGAGCCCCAAACCCCACAAAATCAGGATGGCCAACTTGCTGCTGCACTGTGTGTTGGCCTACTACCTGCTGCTTCTGTCCTACAGGGGAAGGACTGGGCTTTACTAACTGTCTGTGCTCCCCTCAAGTGTCTCCAAGAACTTGTTGGCTTGCCCCAGGGTCAGTGTGAGGTCTCCAGGAGATTTAAGAAACCGCTTTCCCATGAGTCACTTTTTGATACGCCATCCGCTGCTGAAGCGTGTCTCTCCGGTCTTCAGGAACTGTCCAACAGCTAGAGTGTACCCTAATTTTCCACGGTGCCCGAATCAGGCCAAAGATCACTGGGCTCCTGCCCTTCTGCCTCAGAGAGAGCAGGCCCTGTACAGGAACCTGCTGAAAAACACCCTCAGCAGGTTTGGGTGCCCCCACCACCCTGAGGCCATGTGAGCTCTTCTGCATTTTGTAAGTGTCTGGAGTCGTGAAGAGCACCAGGGATGGAGTATCAGAGACCACGGAGTGGTGTTGCGCCTTCAGGATCAGACGCCATACCCCGCAACCGCAACCAGAATAATATCATTGGAGGCTGGGCTTAGCTGTAGGACCACAAGGGATGGACTGCTTCAGGGGGTGAGGCCATACCTCCTGCACTTGGCAAACTAGGACAGCTGCTAGGAAAATCATCCTTACACCTCTCACTACCTTAATTCCTCTGGGCCAGGGAGGCCCCAACCTCATCTCATCACCGCACTCTTGACTACCACACTTCCCTTAAAAAGAGCACCCGCATTGTTTCCACTGCAAACTTGTTCCTTCAGGGAATGCAGCCTCATAGACAATATTAACACTGGCACTACTTCCTTTCCCGTCATTGGGAGTCACACCAATAATAATCTTTTTGGGACCCTCAGACCCATACTGCTTATTTACCTTATACTGCCTACCTTTGAGTTAACTAATTTGATTTTTGTCATTGTGTTCTTGTTTTAACTGGATGGAAACTCTTCATTTTCCTAACCTGGTGTTGAATCCCTTTTGTGGTGTTTTTCACTGTGTTACCGTAATTAATTGTTGCTCAGAAACTTTACACAATGCTTATGAGTTAAGCATTCCTGCCCTGTGCAAAGTTGCCAGCGTGTGAGCACAGAATAGGTTAGGCTCCGTATCTGACTTACCCTTACTAGGATTGTGTTCCATGTGAGAAAAGGCCTCTTTTATAATAGTTAGCCCCCACTTTTTGCCTGGTATTTTATGTGGTCTCAAAGTTGTTAGTGCCCATGACCCCTGCTAACCAGGTTTCCTGGGCCAGATCTCTTTCTCAAAACTGTTCTGATGCACTGGCATAATTGGCAACACTCTTAGCTGCTACTGTAAGTCCCTGGTAAATGGTACTTGAGAACCCATGGCATGGTGTCCTAAGAGTTGGCCCCTGAGGGCAGCAGCACAGTTTATGCAACCATCTGGGGCCATGCATCCATATGCACCCAGCACTGCCATTTCATTTTGAGCATCCTAGTGCATTCCTAAAATAAAACTCTACATGGCACACAGCGTGTGTGCCTTCTCCGCTATACACTGCACGCAATATAGGTAAGTCACCATTCTAGCAAGCCTTCTAGTCCTAAGGCAGGGTGCACTATATTGCATGTGTGGGCATAGATGCATGTGCAATATTCCCCTACTGTGTCCTTGCCAAACCTGGGACATAGTAAGTGAACAGAGTAGCCATTTTAAATGCATGTGCTGGGCACTTGTCAGCACTAGTTTCATAGCTACATGATGACTACTCTGAAACCTGGGTTGTTTGGTATCAAACAAATCAGAATGATATATACAAACTGGTACCAGTATTGGAATTATTACAAAATGTACTCAGGGGGTCACCTTAGAGTTGCCCCCTGCAGAAGCTAACTATCCTGGCATGGTTGTTGGCTGGTCACAACCAGCCTGCAACCAACAGACAAGATTCTGGAACCCTGGGTGGAGAGATTCTGCTCTCTGGGTCCCAGAACGAAGCCCTTCCTGGGCAGAGGTGCTATCACACCACCTGGAGGAATGTGCACTGGCCTGCTAGCAAGCTTCAAAGGGCTTACGACTTTGAAACTCAACCCCCAAGCCTGCTGCTAGAATTTGTTGGCCTCCACCATTGAAAACCCCCACTTTTGGCAGGAGCAGCAGTGGAAAAACACAAAGGACAGGAAGAGTGGTTAACCCGAGCTTGCATGAGCCCTAAGGTGCTGCAAGTGAGATGACCCCCCCATTTCATTTCACCCATCTTGCATGGAAGGAAAATAGCTGATCAGGAGTAGGTAAATGATATCTGCCCACAGGAATGATCACTTAGCGGATGTAGTCCCACTAAGGTAGATGACCCATTGGTCACTAGTAGGTGCTCCCTTAAATGCCCACTAAATACTGGTATTAGGTGGCACCCCTAGACCAGAGATTCAGATTCCAAGTAAAAAAGAAGACCAGCAGCATAGAAGATCCAAGGCTCAGGAACTGAAGTCCTTCTGCACCAAGAAGAAGGTGCCAAACCCTGCCTGCTTCACCCAGGACTCGACAATCACTGCTGAGGGGTTGACTGGACATTGGCCGGACACTAAAAACCACCAGAGCACTTTCACACTTCTGAAAATCACTGAAAATCTCCCTCCAGAGTGAAGGCATCACTCTCCTGCAACAAAGACCAGAATCAAATCAAATCAAATCATTAACATTTATAAAGCGCGCTACTCACCCGTGCGGGTCTCAAGGCGCTAGGGGGGAGGGGCGGGGGTACTGCTGCTCGAAAAGGCAGGTCTTGAGGAGTCTCCGGAATGCAGAGTGGTCCTGGGTGGTCCTGAGGCTGGTGGGGAGGGTGTTCCAGGTCTTGGCTGCCAGGTAGGAGAAGGACCTCCCACCCGCCGTGGAGCGGCGGATTCGAGGGACGGCAGCGAGCGCGAGGCCAGACGAACGGAGGAGACGGGTGGGGGCGTAGAAGCTGAGGCGACGGTTGAGGTATTCCGGTCCCTTGTTGTGGAGGGCTTTGTGTGCGTGGGTGAGAAGTCGGAAGGTGATCCTTTTGCTGACTGAGAGCCAATGCAGGTGTCTCAGGTGTGCGGAGATGTGGCTGTTGCGGGGTACGTCGAGGATGAGGCGGGCCGAGGCGTTTTGAATACATTGCAGGCGTTTTTGGAGTTTAGCGGTGGTCCCAGCATAGAGGGTGTTGCCGTAGTCCAGGCGGCTCGTAACGAGGGCGTGGGTCACGGTTTTTCTGGTGTCGGCGGGGATCCAGCGGAAGATCTTGCGGAGCATGCGGAGGGTGAGGAAGCAGGCGGAGGACACAGCGTTGACTTGTTTGGTCATGGTGAGAAGAGGGTCCAAGATGAAGCCGAGGTTGCGGGCGTGGTCTGAGGGGGTCGGTGCGGTGCCAAGGGCCGTGGGCCACTAGGAATCGTCCCATGCGGTCGGGGTGTTGCCGAGGATGAGGACTTCCGTTTTGTCCGAGTTCAGCTTTAGGCGGCTGAGCCTCATCCAATCTGCGACGTCCTTCATGCCGTCTTGTAGGTTGGTCTTAGCGCTGGCGGGGTCCTTGGTGAGGGAGAGTATAAGTTGGGTGTCGTCGGCATAGGAGGTGATGATGATGTTGTGCTTGCGTACGATGTCGGCGAGGGGGCTCATGTAGACATTGAAGAGTGTCGGGCTGAGCGAGGAGCCTTGAGGTACGCCGCAGATGATCTCGGTGGGGTCTGAGCGAAAAGGTGGGAGGTAAACTCTTTGAGAGCGGTTTGAGAGGAAGGAGGCGATCCAGTCCAGGGCCTGGCCTTGAATCCCGGTGGAGCGGAGGCGGGTTATTAGGGTGCAGTGACAGACGGTGTCGAAGGCAGCTGAGAGGTCGAGGAGGATGAGGGCGACTGTTTCACCGTTGTCCATCAGGGTTCTGATGTCGTCTGTGACTGAGATGAGGGAGGTTTCAGTGCTGTGGTTGGTTCGGAATCCGGTTTGTGAAGGGTCGAGAAGGTTGTTGTCTTCCAGGAAGTTGGTAAGCTGTTTGTTGATGGTCTTCTCTATTACCTTGGCAGGGAAGGGGAGGAGCGAGATGGGGCGGAAGTTTTTCAGGTCGCTTGGGTCAGCCGTAGGTTTCTTTAGTAGGGCGTTGACTTCGGTGTGTTTCCAGCTTTCGGGGAAGGTAGCAGAAGAAAATGAAGAGTTGATGATGGCCTGGAGGTGCGGGGCGATGATGTCGTCAGCTTTATTGAAGATGAAGTGATGGCAGGGGTCCGATGGGGCGCCGGAGTGGATAGAGTTCATGGTGGTTTTGGTTTCTTCAGTGTTGATGTGGGTCCAGGCGTTGAGGGTGATGGCCGGGGGTGTGGGTTCAGTGATGCTTGGTTGGGTCTGGTGTCCGAAGCTGTCGTGGAGGTCGGTGATCTTGCGATGGAAGAAGGTGGCGAGGGAGTTGCACAGGTCTTGTGAGGGCGTGACGGCGTTGGCGTTGGGGTGGAGAACTCTTTAACGATGCTCAAAAGTTCTCTGCTGTTGTGGCTGTTTTGGTCCAGTCTGTCGGTGAAGAAATTCCTTTTGGCTGCGCGGATCAGGTGGTGGTGTTCGCGGGTCGCGTTCTTGAGGGCGGTCATGTTGTCAGCGGTGTGGTCCTTGCGCCAGGTTCTCTCGAGGGCGCGACAGGTTTTCTTCGATTCCTTAAGGGTGTCAGAGAACCAGAGAGGTTTTTTGGTGTTGGCCTGTCGATGCGTGCGTCTGAGGGGTGCAAGGTTGTCTGCGCAGTTGGTGATCCAGTTCGTGAGGCTGAGGGCTGCGACGTTGGGGTCGTCGGTGGTGAGGGTGGGTTGGTTGATGGTGAGCGTGGAGAAGAGCTGTTCTTTGGGGATTTTGTTCCACTGTCGTTGAGGGATGGGTTGAGTGCAGAGGTGGCGGGTCTCGCGTCGGAATGTGAAATGGACACAGCTGTGGTCGGTCCAGTGTAGAGCGGAGGCGTGGCTGAAGGAGACGTGTTTGCTGGCGGAGAAGATGGGGTCAAGCGTGTGTCCGGCGATGTGGGTGGCGGTGTTCACCAGTTGCTTGAGGCCGAGGTTGGCGAGGTTGTCGAGCAGAGCGGTGGTGTTGGGGTCGTTGTTCTGTTCCAGATGGAAGTTGAGGTCGCCTAGGAGGATGATGTCCGGCGAGGCGAGGGCGTGCGGGGAGACGAAGTCAGCGATGGAGTCGCTGAAAGGGGCGCGTGGTCCGGGGGGATGGTAGACGAGGGATCCTCTGAGGGTGGTCCTGGGGTCGGTGCGAATCTGGAAATGCAGGTGTTCAGCGGCGAGGGGGTTGTCTTCGGTGGAGGTGGTGACGCTGATGGAGTCTTTGAAGACGATGGCGATTCCTCCTCCTACTTGGTTGGTGCGGTCTTTCCTGGAAATCTTGTAGCCTTCGGGGATGGCAGTGGCGATGTCAGGGGCCGAGGAGGCGTTCATCCAGGTCTCCGTGATGAAGGCGATGTCCGGTGCTGTGGAGTCCAGGAGGTCCAAGAGTTCAACGGCGTGCTTGTGGATGGATCGAGCGTTGACCAGTAAAGTCCACTTCACTGACTGGCTACCGACCAGGGAACCAGACACCACAGCCACCCCAACCTCCAACCAACAGACTATGAGGACAAACCCTGCAAGTGTGCCAAGTTTGATGGCACTGTGATCTCCAGAGGCCAAACCGTGCAAAAGTCCCTGGTACTGTTCACTCCAAGTCAGACACCCAGAAGGACAGTCCAACCCAGACTGAAAATGAACCAGGAGGAAGCTCCCATCGACGGAATTCAGAAAACACTAGTACCCCCACCAGAGTGCCCCTGCTGACCTGCAAGTGACCCTCTACGCTATCTACCTCCTGCTTTCAAAGGCACCTTTGCGGATGGCTCCTGGCTCACCTACTTGCTCTGCACCCAGCCACCATGTACCCTGCACCAAAGATTCAGCTGTACCCTAAGGGTCCCCCACCTCTTGCAACCCTGACAGTCCAAGGAAACCCACCATACTCTCTCCAAAGTCCACTTGTGCAGTGCTTTTCCAGGTGTCCCCATGCAGTGGCCTTGCATCAGCTCCAACAACTTTCTACTGCCGCTCCCGCCGAACCTGTGGCCACCTGAACTTCTTTAGCTGTTCCAATGTCCACTGATGACCTCAACATAATTGCAAAAAGAGACATTGGTAAACAAATTGCCTGATTTTGTATGCATTTTAAAATTATTTCCCCACTGATTCCTATGGTGCGTAATTACGCACAGAAACAGGACATTTTTCAAATTTTGAAAATAAGTACTTATCCGATTCTGATGATCTTGGTCCTAAAAAATGATTAACAATCTGCAGCATTTTTATAAATTGGTCTCCAGATATTCTTTCGAGTGTGTGTCTTGCTTTTTTGATACTCTAAGTACAACAAATGCTTTGCACATCTCCAAGATTAGCCTAACTGCTTGATCAAGCTACAATAAAAATTAGAGCATTAGGTGGTCTAGTTTTTATCTCTGCAAACCAACGTGTCTTCGCCTGGGCTCCCTGCACTGTGTGCCTGGCTTTGCATACTACATGAAGAGCCAGCATCCTACAGTCCCTACTTGGACCGGGTGCATACCTCTGCAAACTAGAGACCCAATTTATAACACTGGTGATCAGTGGTTAGGATAAGACTTGTATTTGTGCAGTGCCTCACAGTAATTTGGTGTACACTACTATTCACTCTTAGACCAATTAGAAACAATTGTGCCTGATAGCCATTGACATTTTTTCTCATCCTGCTCTCTTCAATAGACAGTTTTTGATTTTTTCAATTCTCTCTGAATGTCATTTTTTTACTCCACCCTAAATCATGTCTCTGGTTGGAGGTTCTGCATCTGCACCCACAGGGAAGGAGTTTGAGCTGGCCAAGCTTGAGGAATAAGCTGTGGCCCAGCTCAGAGATTTCTGTAGCTTTGGGGTGCCTGCATGGAGCAAAATGTCAGAATTACAAAAGGCACGGAGAGCCTTTTCTGAAGCCCGCGCTCTGGCAAATGAGATCTCGGAGGAGACTGAGGAGAAGGTGGATACGGAGGAAGACTTGGACAATGGTCTGCTTGGAGGCCTTAGGCTGTTGACTGTAGGGAAAGCGAGCTAGGTAGGGAAAGCGAGCTACTTACTCCTGGGATTGAGGGCCCCTTCCAGGGCAGGAAGCAGTGTGTCATCCAAGGGCCTGTCCCCAGAGGAGCTGACGGACAGGCAGGTGGAAAGAAAATTAAAACTAGAGCTGGTCAAGCTCCAAATGGAGAAAGATAAGGCCTTGGAGTAGAAACTATTGGCTATAAAGAAGGAGAAGATTCAGAGCAGATTGGCTCTGGAGGATAAAAAGATGATGCTAGGTTAAGAGATGAGCCTGAAGGAGCTGGACATCAAGGTGGAGTCCAGCAAGGATGGTGGCAGCAATACTACAATGTCTTTCAAAGTACACATATACAAGAATCTGGCATCTGTTTTGTGGTAAAAGATAACATTGAAAGATGGTTGGAGTCATGTGAGGTGGCCCCAGAAATGTCCAAACTCCCTGAGTCAGATTAGGCGGGCTGCTTTGTGGGGACACATCCTTAGTAAGGTGAGAGACTCTCTCTTGGTGCTATTGGGGAGTGACAGGACTAGGTACCCTCTCATCAAGTAGGCTCTGATCAAGCAGTTTGGTCATACCCCCGACAAATATAGCCAGAAAATCATGGATAGTGAAAAGCTTTCACACCAGAAGTTTAGTAGATTGTGCAGATACTTTATGCAAGGCACTGGATGGTTGGGTGAAAAAGATTATCAGGAGTTGTACAATTTGGCTGTGACAGAGCACCTGCTCATTCTTTGTTTCACAGATACAAGCAAACACATAGTTGACAGTAAGCACTTCTACCTCAGGGAGATTGCTAAGGAGGCGGACTGCTGGGTTAACACCAGGGTCCACAAGAAGGTGCCTGAGGTTGTCTCCAAGAAGGGGGGTTCAGGTTCCCCCAGAGCAGAGTGACGGGGAGGTCAATGGAGACCCATGCAAATACCAAAGTAAGGGGAAGGGTAAGGGTTCCCATATATTTTCTGAGAAAAAGGAGGGAGGTTCTAGTGGGTAGTGGCAAAGGGTACCCTATTTCCAACCTCACTGATTTGACTGTTCTCAGCTAGGACACAAGCGGGGGCACTGTGTCTGTCCAAAAAATCGCCCCACTAATGGGTACAGTACAGGGTGTAGCCAAAGTGGCCTTAGGGGTAGGTAGTTCCAAGGGGCAGGTCATAGACCATGCTCTGGTCTCCCTTAGTTGGGAGGTGAACTCAGAGGGTGATTTTGTGATCCCTGAGGGTGGGAGATGTCACATTCACCAAATGACAGTGAATGGAGGTCCCAGTCCCGGTGTCTGAGAAACACTGGGGCTAACCATGCCATGATTGTGGAAAGGCTAGTTTCCCTAGAACAGTACACGATCCAGGTGTGTATGGTGACACCAGCCCATGAGCAGGACATCTTCTACTCTAAGTCCCTGGTATTCCTAGTATGGGATGGGTAGGTGACCCAGACAAGGGTCATAGTTAGTTCCCATTGCCCATTGACTGCCTTCTGTGGAATGAGTTGACCCAGTGCCAGGTGAACTAGGTGGGGCGTCTGTCACAAGTACCCTATCAATTCAGTTTTCGGGGGATACCACCCCAAAGTGGAGAATATAGGACCCCAAAGGGAGGAGCAGGGTGAGGGAGAGCCCATCACTGTCTCCTGTTCAGCCTTGGGGTGCAGACCCAATGCTGGGTGGCCAGGTACAGGTTACCACCCTGGAACTGGTAGAAGGGAGAGTAGACAAAAGGTGCAAGACATCTGGGGCTACTGCCCCCCACTCTGACAGACCACAGAGGTGAGAGACTCCTGGATGGCCTGTGGCCTTGGGGTTGATGCTGACAGCTGTCAGTGGCCTCTGTTGGTTGTTGTCCTTGTTGGCAGAGTTTTACCTGGGTTGTGGACATAAGTCAGATCCGAGGTCCCCATGGATGTGTTCAGTGGACCCCGAGAGTATAGACAAAGGATTCCAGATGGGTTCAGTGAGTTGTAGAAAAGATAAGTAGTATGCCATTGTCCATGTTCTATTGCCCTAAGCAGGGAAGCCCATTAAGGTACTGATTAGCCTACTCTAGTTTTAGCTGGAGGGTGGTTATGTTTGAAATGTCCTTTTTTGCTGAGTCATTCCCCAGTCTTTTTGCCTTCCTCCTCCAGTTTTCTGGCCTATTTTCGTGCTGGCCTTTAAGGATCTGTCTACTTTATCACTGCTGACAGTGCTAAAGTGCTGTTGCTTTGTCATATAAAACATGGAAACATAGACTTCTCCACAATTGGCATATTTAATTTACTTGCAAGTCACTAGTAAAGTGCACTATGTATGTCTAAGGCATGCAAAATAAATGCTACTAGTAGGCCTGCAGCACTGATTGTGCCACCCACAACAGCAACCTCTTAAACATGTCTCAGGCCTGTCACTGCAGAGCCTGTGTGTACAGTTTTAAACTGGCAGTTTGACCTGGCAAGTGTACGCCACCTGCCAGACTCATACATTCCCATTTAAGGCATGTAAGTCACCCCTAAGATAGGTCCTAGCAACCTCCAAGGTCAAGGTGCAATGATATAAAAGGTTTAACATCTCCAGGTAGTGAAAAACTGCTAAATTCATTCTTCACCATTGCGAGGCCTATTTCTCCCATTAAAAAGTATTTGGGTTGCCTTAAAACATCTTTTACGTACAACTTCCAAATGGGAAGAGATAGAACCATGGAATTTAGTGTCCCTGGACTCTCAATTTAAAATCACAACTTATGCTGAAGTCATATTTTAAATTGTAAGTCTGAAAATGCCACTGTTAGAAAGTTGAACACACTAATGGGGCAAAACAGTATTTGCCTAGGAACTGGGTACAGACAATGTCTCACTTAAAAATGCTCCTAGAGGAATTGTTTGGTTGTAGTATATGTACATAGGATCAAGTTTTCAATTAATGAATAAGACAACTCCTTACAGTTAAAATCCAATATATTACTCAATAGGAAACAGGAAGTTCAAAAAAGTGAACAACAAATCCAACGAATGTCAATCTCATAAACAACAACACTGTATATTAAGCCTCATTACATCACAAGATTGAATCCCAACAGAAGATCCAGGAAGGGGTTATAACCCTCCTCATGACACAGTCCTGCACACACCTTGTCTGGTTTTCAGTCCCAGTTCAAGCAATATCATGGACCTTCAATTCAGCTTGTCAAATGAGAAGGTAATGTCGACGTTTCGACCTGTGGTGGTAGTCAGAGGTTCGTCAGACCATCATTAGGACTCAGTGTTGTTAAATAATAACTACACATAAGGAAAATTAATTATAAAACAGTACGTGCAATCTATCAAATCATACCATGTGTACCTCCTCTTGAACCCCTGTTGGTGTGGATACTAGTATAAACCACCACCACCTATATGACAAGTAAAGTTCAAAAAATACTTTAAAAACATAGCAAACGTGCACCATAAACTACACGGTGTAAAGCTCCCAACCAGAATAGATATATTCTGCTACTTGCAACAGGTTGCAAAAATAGACTCTGTAGCAACACACAAGGGGACTTCAACCCACAAGCCCAACTAAACAAATCCACAAAGATTGAAATATTGAAACTTTTTAACTGTCATAGCGCTACTTCCATTGCAGCATACTCATACCTTTTAAATGTAGGAATGCTAGAGTCTGTCTCCATCCACATCCGCTCAAAACATGTGAGTCAGAATCAATCATCGCTGGTCCTCCTGGTGAGTTTAAATAACCCCTTCGCTGCCAGGCCTTTTCCCCCTCCTGTGCCGAGCCTTTTTTTGGCTATTTGGGGCAGTTCGCGCTTAGGCCCTCATAACTTTTTGTTCACATAAGCTACCCACGCCAAATTTGCGTCCTTTTTGTACAACATCCTAGGGATTCTAGAGGTACCCAGACTTTGTCGGTTCCCCTGAAGGAGACCAAGAAATTAGCCAAAAGACAGTGAAAATTTTGTTTTTTTTTAAAAATGGGAAAAAAGGGCTGCAGAAAGCAGCTCGTGGTTCTTTCCATGAAAATGGCATCAACAAAGGGTTTGCGGTAGCAAGATCACCATCTTCCCAGCTTTCAGGAACAGGCGGACTCGAACTGGAAAACCCCATTTTTCAATACAATTTTGACATTTTACTGGGACATACCCCATTTTTACTATTTTTTGTGCTTTCAGCCTCCTACCAGTAAGTGACCAAAATGGGTGAGAAACCAATGCTGGATCCCAGAAAGCTAAACGTTTCTGAAAAGTAGATACAATTCTGAATTCAGCAAGGGGTCATTTGTGTAGATCCTACAAGTGTTTCCTACAGAAAATTACAGCTGAAATAAAAAGAAAATGAAATTGAGGTGAAAAAAAAGCAATTTTTCACAACTTTTTCCTGCAATGTCAAATTTTTTCAAGCAATATACCGTTGCATCAGCTGGACTCTTCTGGTTGTGGGGATATATAGTGCTTGTAGGTTCATCAAGAACTCTACGTACCCAGAGCCAATAAATGAGCTGCACCTTGAAATGGGTTTTTATTCTATACCGGGTATAAAGCAATTCATTTGCTGAAATATAAAAAGTGAAAAATAAGTATCAAGAAAACCTTTGTATTTCCAAAATGGCCACAAGATAAGGTGTTGAGAAGCAGTGGTTATTTGCACATCTCTGAATTCCGGGGTGCCCATACTAGCATGTGAATTACAGGGCTTTCCTCAAATAGATGTCTTTTTTACACACTGCCTTACATTTGAAAGGAAAAACACTTGTTTTGCTATTCGGCGTTCCCCCAAGTCTCCCGATAAAAATGGTACCTCACTTGTGTGGGTAGGCCTAGCGCCCACAAAAGGAGATGGCCCAAAACACAACGTGGATACATCACATTTTTTCACAGAACACAGAGGTGTTTTTTACAAAGTGCCTACCTGTGGATTTTGGCCTCTAGCTCAGCCGGCACCTGGGGAAACCTAGCAAACCAGCACATTTTTGAAAACTAGACACCTAGGGGAATCCAAGATGGGGTGACTTGTGGGGCTCTGACCAGGTTCTGTTACCCAGAATCCTTTGCAAACCTCAAAATTTGGACGAAAAAACACTTTTTCCTCACATTTTGGTGACAGAAAGTTCTGGCATCTGACAGGAGCCACAAATTTCCTTCCACCCAGCGTTTCCCCAAGTATTCCGATAAAAATGGTACCTCACTTGTGTGGGTAGGCCTAGCGCCCACAAAAGGAAATGGCCCAAAACACAACGTGGACACATCACATTTTTTCACAGAAAACAGAGGTGTTTTTTACAAAGTGCCTACCTGTGGATTTTGGCCTCTAGCTCAGCCGGCACCTGGGGAAACCTAGCAAACCAGCAAATTTTTGAAAACTAGACACCTAGGGGAATCCAAGATGGGGTGACTTATTGGGCTCTGACCAGGTTCTGTTACCCAGAATCCTTTGCAAACCTCAAAATGTGGCCAAACAAACACTTTTTCCTCACATTTTGGTGACAGAAAGTTCTGGAATCTGACAGGAGCCACAAATTTCCTTCCACCCAGCGTTCCCCCAAGTATTCCGATAAAAATGGTACCTCACTTGTGTGGGTAGGCCTAGCGCCCACGAAAGGAAATGGCCCAAAACACAACCTGGACACATCACATTTTTTCACAGAAAACAGAGGTGTTTTTTACAAAGTGCCTACCTAGGGATTTTGGCCTCTAGCTCAGCCAGCACCTAGGGAAACCTAGCAAACCTGCACATTTTTGAAAACTAGACACCTAGGGGAATCCAAGATGAGTGACTTGTGGGGCGCTGACCAGGTTCTGTTACCCAGAATCCTTTGCAAACCTCAGAATTTGGCCCAAAAAACACTTTTTCCTCACATTTTGGTGACAGAAAGTTCTGGAATCTGACAGGAGCCACAAATTTCCTTCCACCCAGCGTTCCCCCAAGTCTCCCGATAAAAATGGTACCTCATTTGTGTGGGTAGGCCTAGCGCCCACGAAAGGAAACGGCCCAAAACTTGTAGAGATTGAGGGTATAGCACAGCAAGTTAATAAGCACATATTTTTCTTTTATACATCTTTTAGGCTGACTCTGCTTTGGGGTCCCATGCAAGTGAGGTATCATTTTACTTGGGGGACTGAGGGGAACGCTGGTTGGTAGGAAATTTGTGCGGCAGTGGTGATCCTACAAAGAAAAGTGAGGAAAATATGATTTTTTTATGCAAATTTTGAGGTTTGCCGAGGAGTCTTGGTAAGAAAATGTTGGGGGATCCAGGCAAGCCACAACTCCTTGGACTCCTTAGGGTGTCTATTTTTAAAACATGTCTGGGTTTGGTAGGTATCCCTAGATGATGCCGCACCCGGGACCAAAACCATAGGTGTCCCCCCCCCCAAACACAGGTAGTTTTACAATAGATCATTTTGGTGTGTCCACATACTTATGTGATGTTCCAAACACTAAAATTGTGAAAAGAAACACACTTAGGTTATGTTAAAAAGACCCCTCACCCACCAACTAAGTTGGTGGCATGCTTCATCATCGGGGTCCCACCCGAGGCACCTAGCGTGTCACAGGTGTGCTGCAATGCCTGATTACAGCGGAGCAGGTTTTGTCATTTTTACCACACATACTAGTTGGATTTGGCACGAGGGTGAGTGATGGTTCAGTAGATCAAATTTTATTAACAAGAGATTTCACAAAAGGAAATGCACTGTTAATAACTGAAAGGCCAAAAAATTGAACCAATGACTTACAGCTCGTGAGCTGTAAAGCCACGGCAAGGCACCAACTGCTTTACAGTCCATTCACACGCCTTTCATACATGACATGCACAAGACCATTAACGCTGCCAGCCACGGGCCCAGCACATTACAACACTCGCATCGACAGACAGCGCCACTCAAGGGCCCATCACTTACATACGCCCACATGCCTGGTACAGCAATCACACCAGCTGATGGGAGTGTGTGGACTGGTGTTTGGCTGGCAGTGTGTTGCAGTAGCCAACAGCAAGTCAATATGTACACCGTCAGCCAATCCCACTCCACACACAATGGCATAACTTTTTTTTTTGTTAAACAAAGAAACCGCTAACTAATTAGAAATAATTACAAAACTACAAACACAAAAGCTCTAACTAAGTACATGACAGAAATGCCAACCATGAAACTGAACACATGAAAATACAAAATCGGCATTTTACACTCATGGTTGTTCCCAGTAATTCTTCTGGGTAGGGTAATTCTTGAAACAACCACCCACACACAGCCCAGGCTTTGAAGGACAATCTGGGCAGTACATTTGTGTCTCACTCCGGATACCTCTTTGAAAACACACTCTACATTTCTTAGCTGGAAAGTCTTTTTTGGGTGTGGGAGGAATGTGCTCAGCAAAGTGGCGATCTTTCAATCTAGCCACATCCTCCACAACTGCTTCTCTAGGAACTCTGGCCTGTTCCACCACAATAAGGCTCTCTATCACTGACTCCTGAAATTTCACAAATGTCATCTTTGACTCTTGAGACCTATCCTTAAACACAATAAAAGCATTAAAAGTTGCTAAGTGGAAGAGATGAATTGCTAACTTCTTATACCAAACGTAAGACTTACGAATAGCAGTATAAGGTTCCAACCTTTGATCAACTCTATCTACACCTCCCATGTGCTTATTATAATCTAAAATGCACACAGGTTTGCGCACTTCAGCAACCTGGCCCCAAACAGTCACGGGGGAAGTACTCTCATCATGGATGGTACTTAGCATGTAGACATCCCTCCTGTCTGAAAACTTCAAAGCTAGCAGCTCATCATTCCGCAAGGCACTGCACTGTCCCCTCTCAAGTGTTTTACAGACAAGCTCCCTTGGATAGCCTTTCCGGTTACAACAAATTGTGCCACAAGCAGCAGTGTCCACTCTAAACAATTCCTTGAACAGCTGCACTCCAGTGTAAATGTTATCTACATACAAATGGTGACCTTTGTTGAACAGTCGTCTACCAAGTTCCCACACAATTTTCTCAGTAACTCCAAAAGTGGGAGGACAACCAGGGGGGTCAATACTGGAATCCCTACCAGTGTAGACACGGAAATTATACACCTATCCTGTACTACTTTCAGACAGCATATACAATTTAATTCCACATCATGCCCTCTTGCTAGGAATGTACTGCCTAAAAACCAAACGGCCCTTGAAGAGGACCTAAGACTCGTCCACAGCTATTTCTTTGCCTGGAAAATAGACCTCTGAAAACCGATCTACAAAATGATCAAGGACAGGCCTAATCTTAAAAAGACGGACAGAATCAGGGTGATCTCGTGGCAAGGCTAATGCATTGTCAATAAATGCAGCATCCTAAGAAGAAGCAAATACCGATTACGACTCATGGTTGCAGGAAATATAGCTGTTGCCATCAAGGGACTAGTAGACCAATAAGAAGCCAGTGATGGCTTTCTTATCAACCCCATCAAAAGAGTCAAACCCAAAAACCTTTTCATCTCCAAATTTGTGGGAATCCACTGGGTAGCTCTAGAGTGCGGCCTAAGTCTAGCAACGTTGTCCCTCAAATACTGCTCCGCATACAAATTAGTCTGCTCAACAATCTCTTCCAAAAACACATCATCCACAAATAACTCAAAGAAATTGACAGGCAAAAAGTTCTCTGTATTGACTCTACACCCCAGTAGACCAGTAAAGGCAGGCAACTCTGGCTGCTCCATGTTTGGGGCAACCCAGAGTTCAGGTCTTCTATCGGGAAACCTTTCAGCCCCAGGTTGCTGCACTAATGGCACATCAGTGTCATCCTCTAAAACAGGCCCTTCATCTGCACTGAGTGTGGCTTCCTCATCAGACGATTCCTCTCCGACAGAAACTTCGGCCCATATTTATACTTTTTGACGCTAAACTGCGCTAACGCAGTTTAGCGTCAAAAAGTTTTGCGCCGTCTAACGCCATTCTGAAGCGCCATGCGGGCGCCGTATTTATGGAATGGCGTTAGACGGCGCAATCAGACCGGCGCTGCCTGGTTTGCGTGGGAAGAAACCACGTAGACCAGACAGCGCCGGCGTAGGGGGAAAATGGCGCATGGGCGTCTTAAAATGGGGCAAGTCAGGTTACGTCGAAAAAATCGTCTTAACCCGACTTGCGCCATTTTTTAACGACGCCCATCCCCCATCAACATGACTCCTATCATTGTAAAGATAGGAGTCATGCCCCCTTGCCCAATGGCCATGCCCAGGGGACTTCTGTCCCCTGGGCATGGTCATTGGGCATAGTGGCAGGTAGGGGGGCACAAATAAGGCCCCCCTATGCCACCAAAATAAAATATAAAAAATAAAAAATAAAACTTACCTGAACTTACCTGAATGTCCCTGGGGTGGGTCCCTCCATCCTTGGGGGTCCTCCTGGGGTGGGCAAGGGTGGCAGGGGGGGTCCCTGGGGGCATGGGAGGGCACCTGTGGGCTCATTTTGAGCCCACAGGCCCCTTAACGCCTGCCCTGAGCAGGCGTTAAAAAGTGGCGCAAATGCGCCGTTTTTAGCCACGCCAACTCCCGGGCGTCTCTTTTGCCCGGGAGTATAAATACCACGTAAAGGCCTGGGAGTCATTTTTTAGACGGGAACGCCTCCCTTGCATATCATTAACGCAAGGAAGGGGTTCACGCTAAAAAATGACGCACATTCCGGGAACTTTGGCGCTATTCGCCTCTAACGCCATAGTATAAATATGGCGTTAGTTGGCGTTAGTTTTGCGTCGAAATTGCGTCAAAAAAAACGACGCAATTTCGGCGCAAACGGAGTATAAATATGGCCCTTCACTGCCAGAATCTCTCACTTCCTCCTCTGCCTCAGATGCAGAGTCCGTCTCATAATCATGATCAGACAATGACTCAAAAAGCATACCAGCCACCTGCTGAGCGGTCATCCTGCGGCTAGCCATGATCTTTCCTACAAAAATTAACTGGACAAATGCACCACCAACAACCAGCGCTGTGTAAGATAAGTAATAAAGTGTAGCTTTATCTGTAAGAGTTATAAACTCAAAAACTATACCGCTCACTTGCCTGAAAAAGCTTGACTCACCAGCAACTACTCTGCACAGACACAGCAAACACCAATGATATCCCACTAAAAAGAAAGAAAGAAAAGCAAATTAGAAATAAGACAACACAAAGATCATTGTGCACAAATCTAAGGACAATTTCACACACAAACCTGCATTTAGTACACCACCTACAAACATGTCATTCATGTATTGCAACAATACCCCTTTGGAGTAAATTGTTTTTACTTACCTAAAACATGCAACTATGCAAACCGCAGGTCAACCACCGCCAAAACTGCAAGGAGCCACAGCAAAAAAAAAACAAAAGCTTTGAACTAGAACAAAAAAAGAGAATTTTGTTTTAATCACAAATACAAATACTTCGTCAATTGACAAACACCCAACCATCAAGCATTTAGAAATTGGTGCCTAAGTGGATTCTGCCATAACGGCAGATGGGCCTACTAAAAAATAGGCCTATCTGCCCCAAGGAGGGCAGAAAATACATTTAGTAGTGTGTCCCTATGGGGGGCCACCCCCCAAACAAAACAAAAAACACACACACACTATCCCTGGTGCCTAAGTGGCTTCTGCCCCCCCCCCCTTTGGGGGCAGATGGGCCTAAAAAAAAAATAGGCCCATCTGCCCCAAAAATGGGCAACAGCTCAATGCCCCCTTGCCCAAGGGGACGCCCCCCACATAAATAAACATTAAAAAATTATCTGGGGATCTAGTGGTTTCTGCCACGGGGGGGCAGAAATGCCCTTGATACACGTGCCCCCAAAATGGGAGCAACCCTTGCCCAAGGGGGCGCTCCCCGACGCACAAACAACAAAGGACAACCAAAAAAAAAAATCCTTGCCGTCTAGTGGATTCTGCCCCAAACGGCCTAAAAATATTAGGCGGAAAAGGCCACACAAACATGCCCCCAAATGGGAGCGACCCTTGCCCAAGGGGCCACTCCCCAACGCACAAACAAGAAAGTACAACAAAAAAAAGAAAATCCCTGGCGTCTAGTGGATTCTACCCCCCTTGGGGGCAGATCGGCCTAAAAAAATTAGGCCGATCTGCCCCCAAGGGGGGCAGAAATGGCCACACAAACATGCCCCCAAATGGGAGCGACCCTTGCCCAAGGGGCCGCTCCCCAACGCACAAACAAGAAAGTACAACAAAAAAAAGAAAATCCCTGGCGTCTAGTGGATTCTACCCCCCTTGGGGGAAGATCGGCCTAAAATAATTAGGCCGATCTGCCCCCAAGGGGGGCAGAAATGGCCACACAAACATGCCCCCAAATGGGAGCGACCTTGCCCAAGGGGCCGCTCCCCGACGCACAAACAACAAAGGACAACCAAAAAAACAAAATCCCTGGCGTCTAGTGGGCATTCCTGCTGCCCGATCGCAATGCGATCGGGCAGCAGGAATGGTCAAAGAGACACCGGGGGAAAGGAAAAGCCTTTCCTTTCCCCCCGGTGCCTCTTTGTCCCAAACCCCCCACTCGCCGGAGGAGAAACGTACCTGTTTCTCCAAACTCGCACTGGAAGCAAATGGCTTCCAGTGCGACCGGCACTGTGTAATGATCTCAGCGCGCGATCATCCGCTGACGTTATTACAGGGGGGTGGGGGTGGAAGGGGAAGGGCTTCCGCTTTCATCCCTGCCTTTGGGGGGTGGGGGGAACCCCACAGAGGGAGCGCTAGCACTCCCTCTGGGCTCTGTGCCCAGGACGTGATGGTTACGTCCTAGGCACACGAGCACTGTGCCTCAGGACGTAACCATTATGTCCTGGGCACAGAAGGGGATAAGGAAGTGAAGGTCATGTGACCTTTCCAGTGACTATGGCGGCACTGTTAAACTGGTAAAAATGTCTAACTAATACCCAGAGTTTGGAGACTGTTGTAATTACGGTAAGTATACTGTTGTGGACCTCATTAAGTTAATAAATAAAATATCCATCTGGGCCATCAGCTCAGTCCATGTTATTAAGATACACACACTGTCTGTCTCCCTATTACAGAGCATTCAGATAATCACATGTCACATGAGCAATGCAATAACTGTGGCGACCATCATTAAATGTAATAATGGCCCATCTAAAGGGTCTCCAATACTTAATCTACTTTCACAACCCTGCTGTAGGTAGCCCCATAGTCTAGCTTATCCATAGAACAGAAAGAAAAGATTGACCCAACCAGTCATTCTCAGGGCATTATTAGCCAGCTACCACAACAACCAATACAACTACATGTCAGAAATGAAAGTACAGCTAAAGGGACTCACAGCCCTCATACCAACCATAAGAAAGAAAAGGACACAATAGGAAAACCCTGAAAGGGACCATACCTTCTCTAGCAGAACTGCTAGATTTTGATTCAGTGTCCGCAATCGCAGGCACAGAACAATGAAAGGGGGTTGAGATCCATAACCCTCTATGTGGAATACATCACATGAACTGTTCCGTTCAAGATAGTCTATCTATGACGTTGCCAGTATATGCCATTCCACCTGTTGATTCAGACCCTTTTTAAATGTATCTGTAAGCCAAATCCATTGATTCTCTTTAATGGTCGACAGGTGGTCAACAATTACACATCTTTTCGGGGGTTTTATAACATCGAGTAGAAACCAGTGCATATCGTTGCGGGCATGTTTCATAAGACTGTAATGTTCAACCACAAGAGCATTCACAACATTATACCATATTCGTGATTGATGTCGAATAGTTAGTTTTCTGACCTCCTGAGTTGTTTTACCAATGTAAAACAAAGAATATGGGCATTGAATAAAATGAAGAACATTTTTAGAACCACAATTAGAAAAATGTTTCAGCTGCCAAGTTCTCTCATTTAGACAACATGTTTTTACAATTATATTGGAAGTACATGCACTGCAGTTCCCGTGCGGGTAATGTCCAACCCTTGTTGTTAGCCCCCAGGTGTTACTCAGCGTGGTTCGGTTCAACGTAGGCCCTCATTAGACTGTCTCTCAAGTTATTTTCCCCCTTTGAAGGCAAATAATGGTTTCTTAAGTGGAAGATAAAGAGAGGCTAATAAATGCCAAGTTAAAAAAATATATTTTTAATTCCGTTTGTAACACAAGTCACACGAGAGTGAACAGCTTTCACTTTGACAAGGAGAAAGGCTTGTCAATCATAATACCAGGCACATTTCAGGGATCTTTTAACCAGTCTATATAGATAGTCTTTCTTCATCAATTTGGTCACTAGAGTCTTGGCTTCCAAAAAATAATCGTCTTTCTTGGTGCAATTGCACTCAATCTTTAAGAATTGGCCAAACGATAAATTGTCCTTTCAATTCCTGGGCTGATGGCTATTATATCTTAGAAGAGTATTTCTGGCAGTGGGTTTAGAATATAAGACAACTACATAATCCTTCACATTACAAAAAAATTTAAGAAAGATCCTACATCATCCATCAGAGGTGAAATTCAACAGGCAGTACATGTGGTGTGATTTTATAGATTGCACGTACTGTTTTATAATTAATTTACCTTATGTGTAGGTATTATTTAACAACACTGAGTCCTGATGATGGTCTGACGGACCTCTGACTGCCACCACAGAACGAAACATCGACATTCCCTTTTCATTTCACAAGCTGAATTGAAAGTCCATGATATTGCTTGAACTGGGACTGAAAACCAGTCAATTATTGTGCAGGACTGTGTCATGAGGAGGGTTATAATCCCTTCCTGTATCTTCTGTTGGGATTCAATCTTGTGATCTGGGGGGGTTAAATACAGTGTCATTGTTTATGAGATGATCATTCATTTGATTTGTTGTACATTTATTTGAACTTTCTGAATCCTATGAGTAATATATTGGATTTTAACATTACTGAGTTGTCTTATTTATTAATTGAAGACTGGATCATATGTACACATACTATATCTAAACAATCCATGTAGGAGCATTTTTAAGTGAGACACTTAGAAAGCTGGCTTTTTCTTACTTGAATCATTCTGTGCCTCTGCCTGTCTCTAAATACACGTCTGGGGTAGATGACACCTACGCTTTGTGCATTCCCATTAGACAGTCAGACACAAAGGGAGATTGGTAACGGCATTAGCATATTGATGGTACATCAGAGGCTGATGGGTCTTCCTGGCTAGGTAGGAGGGAGGAACTGACACTTCTGAATGGGAATATGCCTCTCCTCACACAAAGGGCTGCATAACCCCATGTGTAGTGTCTGGAGCCAGGGAGATCAGGAAATTGATCCTGGGGACCTCAAAGGAAGGTCTGAAAGTTTCACCCGCCTTCCAAAACCTGAGCACCAAAGTATAATTTCTGGATACTAAACCTCACAAAATCAGAACTCAATGGGATAGGAACACCCTGCTAGGAAGAAAGCCTGCTAAGCTGCCAGGAGGTACTGCCAATCTGCAATGCATTGCTGTGTTGGCCTACTGCTGATGTGTGCTACTCTGTAGGAGGGATTGCCATCTGGCTCCTGCACTGTGGTGTTGGCTTGTTGCTTCTGTCCCACAGGGGAAGAACTGAGCCCTACTAACTGTCTTTGCTTCTCTCAAGAGTCTCCCAGTGCTTGCTGGCTTTCCCCCAGTTCTGTGTGAGGTCACCAGGACATTTAAGACTCAGCTTACCCATCAGCCCCTTTTTGGTACACCACCTTACACATCAGCCCCTTTTTGGTACACCACCAACTGCCGGAGGTTGTCTTTCTGGTCTTCAGGAACTGTGCAGCAGCTAGACTGCACCCTAATTTCCCTGGGGCCCGGCACAGGCCAATAGTCACTGGGCTGCTGCCCGCTTGCCTTGGAAAGATCAGACCCTATGCAGGAACCTGCCAAAAACACCATCAGCAGTTTTGGGCACCCCTACATTCCCAAGACCATTTCAGCGATTCTGACTTTTGTCGGTGCGGGAGACATGAGGAATACCAACTATGGAGTATTAGAGTCCCCACGGCGGTGTTGCACCCTCAGGATCCGATGCCGCATTCCCCAGCAACTGCAACCTGAGGAACGTCAGAGGAGGTTGGGCTCACCTGCAGGACTGCTGTGGATTGTCTGCTTTGGGCTTGCTAGGCCATGCTTCCTGCAGTCAGCATCTCAGGATGCCTGCACAGGGAACCATGCCACATTCTGCCTAGCAGGAGCACCTTACACTTTTCCCTGCCTTTGCTTCCATGGACCAGGGCAGCCCCAACAACTTAACCGTATCTCGTCACCACATCCTTGTCTACCACACTTCCCTTAAAGGGAGAACCGGCAGGATTTCCTCTGCAAACTTGTTCTTCGAGGAAACGCAGCCTCCTGGACACTATGAACCCCGTCACTAATAAAAGAAAGGTACTTTCTTTCCCATCATTGGGAGTCACTCCAATAATAATCTTTTTGGGACCCTCAGACCCATTTTGCTTATTTACCTTATACTCTCTAACTCCGAGCTAACTAATCAGTATTTTGTCATTTGGTCTTGTTTTAATCAGATATATATTCTCTCTTTTTCTGACCTGGTGTTAACTATTTTGTGATGTCATTCACTGTGTTACCGTAATTAAAAGTTGCTGAAATATTTGACGCATTGCCTTGTAAGTTAAACCTGCCTTCTCTGTGCCAAGCTATCAGAGGGTGAGCGCATATAAATGTAAACTGTGTATCTGACTTACTCTGATACGACTGTGGCCCCTACTTGGACAGGGTGCATACCTCTGCCAACTAGAGACCCAATTTCTAACAGTCATTAACATCAAAGACCCGACCCATACCCATAACAAAGACTAGCTCGATATGAACTACAGTGATGACCTATCAATTGACCTGGTGCATTTCTATTAGTATGACATTATGCATACTGGCTCACTCCAACCCCATAGCTAGGCCCATCATTGCAATCTGAATAAAAAGGCAATTTTGCTCTTGTGAGCAAGGCTGCTTAAAAGAGAACAACCAAGTGTTTTTTTTTTTACCTTCCCTTCAATATTTATTTATTTTATTTCGGAAGCGAGGACTTGTGGATTGATCATTGTGTGCTAAATTTCGCTTGGTTGGTTTTGTAGAAGGAGTCACAAAAATATTCGTTAGCTCATTTTTCTCACCCTGTCACTCTCTTCCTCTTTCTGGGCTCTTTCCGCTGCTTAACTCTTCCCTCTAGGTTCTACCTGCTCCTTTTTTAGTCTACTCCTAGTTTCTCTCTTGTCTCTGTCCTTTTTCTTTCTGTCTGTTACTCCTTTGTACTCCTGGGTTCCATAAGAAATGTCATACATGCAACCCAGTACACCAAAGATATCCTTCAATGGATATATCTTAACTTTTCCATGTTCTGTTCCCACTCGTTGGTTTTGAGTTTAGAATTGATTTTCTTAAGATAGTTTGTGATTTTTGATACTGAAAGTGAAGAACAGCTGGTCACACATGGAAGAAAAGATTATATTTAATATATCTTTATTAACTTGAAAATTCAATGCAATGTTTCACTATGGTCCTCCTAAAACATGTCAATAAAAATAATAAAAGAGAAGGTAGAATGTGGCATTGCATTTTTATGACTGGTGAGCTTGATGGATATGTTGCACACACTGGCTTTCTCAGTGGTGATTAACTGACCTTAAAATTGTGTATATACGTGTCCAACGACATTCATTGCTGGAACCCAAGTTTGAGATTGTTCAATAAGAGACTTTACACTTACATATCATGCAGCACGACAGAATCCATATTGGTACTTTTATCTTGAACTATGGGGCAGAAACTGGGTATTTTTGGCCCATGGTTGACTGCAAATCTAACAGCTGTTCCATCATATGCATTACTAGTTGCTAAGATGTGAACACTCTAGTCTACTGAGGAAGATATTGTCATGCCCTGATATTTGAAATTCATCACCTTTTCAAAGATTTCAGGCTGAAGATGAAAAATGTTCCACCATGTAGCATTGCTGAAACATTTGATATCATGATATTGCTTTCACATTTATTGACTATATTACGTGCACTGTTACAAAAAAAACTTTGATGGGCATAGGTTGTAGGAGCTCCAGTCATATCCCAGCCAAGAAAATACCATGACATACTTATTGCAGAGTAGGTTCCTTGCCTTTTTCCTGATAATTGGGCTATATGATGCACACTGTCTTTCACATGCCCAGCAGTTACTCATCAGCAAGTTTAAACCAAAAACTAAAATAACATCAGAATTTTTGGTACTGTTTTGTCGAAGGAAGCCTCAGCAAGGCCTACTAGTGCAAGGGGTTCGCCCTTCTCTGTACAAAGTCGGCACAGAAACTGAAATAAAAGACAAAGTTTATTAAACCTCAAGAGGTGGTACTACAGTTCAAACAGCACCCTTTGGCAATGTTTGAAGTAGCACACTGAAATAAGACAGCCTGGTCCTTTTATACCCATGCAGGGGCTAAAAAGAAGGTGGTACAATTATAGAAGCAAGACTTATATACATATAAGGTTATATGGAAATGCACAGTTACAGGTAGGAGGGGCTAACAGTTTTCAAGGACTAGTAGACACATATCTGTCTGTTACTAATTACTAACAGCTGCAGACCTTACTGGGCAAGTGCGAAAGTGGGGGATGCTAAATATAACTTGTCACTTGACAGATTTTCAAGAGTAGTTATCAGTAAGGTAGGACAGAGCACATGGCGAGCACATGGCAGCATGTGGCAGAGAAAATGTCTGCCATGAATACAAATGGATTCCGCGAAATGTTCACAATAGTTGCTAAATACACGATGTCTTCTGCTAATGCTTAATCTAATCGCTACTAAATTAGAACAGATGACCCTTTCAGCATTAGCTGAAGACATTTGTCTTTCTGGGATAATCTAAATATTCATCTTGTATATTTATGCTCATCATTTCAGCTATTTCCTTATCTAACCTATGTTGTGCTTTCATTTCTGTAATATCTCTTTTGGTAGGTACACAAGCAGTAATACACATGGAGCAGAACATTGGACCACACTGAATACAGATACAGCATGTGAAAAATATTGCAATCATTACACACAGGATAGTCAGTAGTTTCCAGCCCCAAGCGGAAACAAGAGCCCAAAACCGTCCAGAAAAAGTCCAAGTACCAGTCTCTGTGTGAATTTCTGCAGCAATTTTATGCAATTTAGATATTACATCATATACTGAAGGTGAGTGATCTGGAATGAAAACGCAGCAACTACTACCAATGATGAGAAATGCACCACCTCGATCAGCTAAGATCACATCTAGTACCATAGGATTTTGGAGCGCTACAATCCTCGCAATTTGAAGCTCCTCAGTAATATTCCCAAGTGCCAGAGCTGCCTCATTAGTAACAGCTTCCACAACCCTAGTCAATCGTCTCACTTTCCTACTGTTTAACGCAGCACCCACAAAGAAGAACAACCCTAAATTAAAATCAACATATTGTTGCAGTTTAGTGTCCATTTGGTCTACCTCATTTGTACTTATTGTCCTTTTATATCTATTTTTAATGATGTCATTGAACAGTTTAAAATCTTGGTGATATGATGCAGGTGCCAAAAACACAGGGGTAATAGAAAAGATACATAACACACACCTGACCACCCAACAGGTAGTTGGTAATATCAATAGTTACCACAAACAAAATATGTATTATGTGAAGCTGTAAAACTACTATTATTTACCCCCTCAATAGTTAAAATCAAGGTACAATCGCTTATCTCCACTAGAATTCACCCAATGCTACGTATACACAAATCTGCTTTAGTTTTTATTACAGAAATCAAAAAATGTTGTTCTTGTCAGAGTCTCTTATATTTGTGAAGACATATGGTATTGAAACATTGTCCGGTTGATACTCTTCCCATTCCCATTTAGTTCCTTTGGCTTGGGGATACCCATCTTTGTCTTGGTTGCATACTTTATTAAGGCGAAAAAGAAGTCCGCCCTCTGTACGGTTTCCAGATGCACACAAAAGCGTATACCAAGCTTGACAAGAACCATTGTGTGAAAAAGGAAGAGGAATGAAAGGTGTTCCTCCTTTCTTTTGATGCGCAGGTATCATTCCACATACCCAACAGTTAGTAGTATTTGTAGCATTATGAGTATGATGCAACATCTGAATGAAAGTATTATTGAAGTACGATTGACGGTGCTTCTGCTCATGATAGGGAACTGTAAAGTAAAAGTGGTCCTCTGGTACTGGAGTAGTGGCAACAAAAAACTCACGAGGAGGAGCCATCTTTTCAACAAACCAGGTGATTATTGCCATAACCACCAAAACAACAACAAACCCCACAGTACTAATGATCACTTTGTTATTCATTTTAGCAACAGTGATAATCGACCCTTCCAGAAAGTAATTAAAAACAATTGTTGGAGCTCTTATCCCTGGACAGCCGCTGAAGTCTTCACCACGGGCCAAGACTGGTGTCACTACTCTAATGCATGGCTGATCCCCCCACTTGCCACATTGGCTCTCCGTTTCACTAACCCAGGGCAGTAGCTCAACCAGTTTTCTCCAGCACTACAGATTCTTTCCTCTGACTCAAATTATATCGCGACACTCCAGAAATCGTATGGTCCGGGAAGAACTCCGCAGATTCGTCAGGTGATATAGCACGGCTTTTCTCCGTAGTCAAAATCTCTTGATGATCGGTCAGCACAGCAGGTTCCACCAAGGTAGGTAGCACTCTCTTGCAGTGAGTACTATGGACTCAATTCTTTCGGTTCCTCACTCTAACTGCTGTCCTTGTCGCAAGGAGCACCTGCTCTGGGCCTCGCCACCTTGGTTCCAAGCTGCTTGATCTTTCAAAGGACTTAATAATCACCTGGTCACCAGGTCGGAGTTCATGGCCTTCAACTATAGATCTGTCAGGAACTGCTTCTCGAACCTGTTGATGAATAGAAACCAAATTGTCAGTTAACTGTGCCAAATAATCATTCATCAGGACACAAGGTACATCATATACAGAATTTGGCTTTGGAACTCCCCAAATGTTCATTGGCCTTCCAAATACTATTTCATAGGGGGTAAGGCCTGTTCAAGAGTGTGGCACTGACCTAATAGACAATACTGCCAACGGTAATGCATCCGGCCAAGTTAAAGATGTGGAAGCCTGTATCTTCGCTAACTTCAGCTTCAAAGTAGCATTATACCTTTCCACCAACCCTGCTGATTGTGGGTGGAAAACCGCATGGAACTTCTGTTTGATCCCTAATCCTTTCAGGACATACTTATTAACTTCCCCAACAAAATGAGATCCGTTATCATTCCATAAATGTCTGCAAACCCCAAACCTAGGGAAAAATTCTTTCAAAAGCACCTTCGCTGTGGTAATGGCAGTATTATCCTTTGTGGGGTACACCTCTATCCATTTACTGAAGGCACATACCACCACCAAGACATACTTTAAATTGTTGCAGCGTTCAAGCTGAATATAGTCCATTTGTAGAACTTCGAAAGGTGCAGTTGGTTAAGCAAACCCTCCCGCAGGAGTTCGTGTCCCTTTTCCAGGATTGTATTGTAAACAGATCAAACAAGACTGTACTACTCTCTTAGCTGTACTGGAAATTTCTGGATGCTCCCAAACTTGCGTAAGCAACTTCATTATTGTTGAAGCTCCAACATGTGCCAGCCCATGTGCCATCTGAACCATAGGTTTTTCAAAAGCTATAGTCAATTTCCATTTATCCATCTGCTTATTCCGCCAACAGCCCTCATCATCCAATTCTCCTTCTTCAGACCATTGCTCACGTTCTTTCACAGAAGCAGATTTCTGTATATCTAATACGTCTTGTCTAGCATTATGCCAACCTTCAGCTTGTGACTTCATACATACATAGAAGTAGTACTTCGCTGCATCGCAGTCTCATGTGCTACGCGGTCCGCAAGGGCATTACCTTGCCCTATCTTATCGGTCACTTTCTTATGTGCACTACATTTCAAAATAGCTGTTTTCTTTGGATATGTCAATGCAGTCAAGAGGTTATGCACTAATTCTCTGTGCATTGTCTGCATCCTTCTAAAGCAAACCAAAATCATGAGCCACTCCAAAAGCATAGCGGCTGTCTTTATAAATGTTCACACATAAGTCAGTACTAAGCTCACATACTCATGTCAAAGCTATTAGTTCAGCTACTTGAGCTGACTTCTGTGGTATACGAGCTGCCTCCACTACCGTGTGTATTGTGGTGATTGCATATGCAGCTGAGGTCTTACCGTCTGGCAACTTCAAACAAGACCCATCAACCCATAATTCCCCGTCTACATCTGGAAGGGGCGTATCTTGCAAATCAATACGACCCATTGTCTGTTCTTCGGTAAGGAATATACAATCATGTGTTTCTTGTGACTGAGGCTGAGTCACCGGATATGGCAACAAAGTGGCTGGATTTAGTGTTGCACATCTCTTCAGTGTAATGTGACGAGCCAGCAATGTCAATTCATATCCTGTCAGACGAGCGCTAGTTAAATGTTGCGTCTTTGTTTGATTTAAAAGAGCATCAACCGCATGGGGTACTAACACCAACAGCTTATGTGACAAAACTATCCCTTCACTCTGACGTATTGACACAGCTGTTACCGCAACTGAACAAAAACACCCAGGCAACGCTCGAGCGACAGGATCAAGTACTGCTGAAAAATATGCACAGGGACGCTGCTTATCGCCATGTGTCTGTACTAAAACTGACAATTCACATCCATCTTTCTCATGTACGTAAAGTGAAAAAGGCTTTGTGTAATCTGGAGTACCTAACATTGGTGCTGAACAAAGAGCTTGTATTAGCTTCCGGAAAGCAGTCTCACATTCATCTGTCCATGGGAGGGGCATTGGTCAAAAGTGCTAGCAAAGGTTTGACAATGTGTGAAAACCCTAATATCCATTGCCTACAAAACGAAGTAAGATCAAGGAATGCACAAACATTTTTCTGAGTAGAGGGTACTGGTTTGTCTAAAATTGCTTGAATGCAATCTGATGTAAGTGCACGGCCCTCCTTAGACAAAAGTTGACCTAAATAGGTCACCTTTGGTCTATCATATTGCAATTTCTTTCGTGACACTTTATGATGGTGTGAAGCAAGAAAAGAATGTAAGGACAAAGTGCACTTTTCACATTGCTTAGGGGTATCAGCTGCCAACAAAATATCATCGACATATTGTATGAGAGCCACACCTTCAGGGAAAACAAAAGAATCAAGTTGTCGTTTTAACGCTTGACTATAAACACTAGGACTCTCAGTTTAGCCTTGAGGAACTCTGCAAAATCTATAAGATCGTTTATTCAAAGTAAATCCAAACAAATATCGGCTGTCAGGATGAATTGGGATCGAAAAGAAAGCATTCTTCAAGTCTATCACAGAGAACGTAATTGCTGTCGGAGGAACCAAAATAAGAAGTGTTGTGATGTCACATACCACAGGATATTGTGGTACCACAATCTTATTCACTTCTCGTAAATCAATAATGAATCAGTAAATCCTAGTATCAGTATCCTTTTTCAGAATAGGAAGAATCGGACTGTTACAAACATTATACGTAACTTCTCAACAACTCCAACTGCAATAAGATCATGCACAATTCGTATGAGTGCTTCTTCGCCCTCCTGTGAAATTTTGTATTGAGGCAAATGTGGCAATACAGCTCTCTCCTTGACACTAACATGTACCGGTGGAATAATCATTTGTCCCACAACAGTATCTGAAGTAGCCCACAAAGTACTAGGGAGTGAAGCTAATGCAATATCCTCTTTAACAAGACAAACTCTTTCCATAACAGGATGATTATCATTCAAAATAACACGCACCCCTTCAGGAGAGCATCGTATTGTAACCCTGAAATACTTGAGCATATCAAGACCCACAATATTGTCTGGTGTATTTGGAGAAAGAAAAAACGGACATGGAGCAGTACATTTATCAACCTGGAATGCAAGTGATTGTGACAATGGGCTAGGGGAAGGTGTTCCATCGAAACCTATCGATGTAATGGTTAAGCCAGACAGGGGAGCCATTGGAACCAATTGTTTGGACAAGGCGCTATGAGTAGCTCCTGTATCAACCAGAAACTGATCAGTAGAACCCAAAACATGTGCTGTAACATAGGGACCCCTCTGATCTACTGGAACTTCAACTGATTCCTTACCCCATCCTAGGCAATCCTATGCATAAGCAGAATCTTGGAAATCAGGCTGCACATAGTTAGACATCTGGTATTGGTTCCGTTTATCAAAAGTGTTAAACCCATCCTGCCCTCGTACATTAGCATCAAACCTAGAATGATCATTCATGCTTCTTCTAGGCCCTGAATATCCCAAGCGATTTCTCATTTGTCCCCGACCACGTGAACACTGCTGAGCACGTAGTGCTGGACAATCGGCAGCCCAATGCCCAAATTTCTTACAATATGCACACTGATCAACAGATAAATTTGAACGAGTGTAAGAAGAACCATAAGATCCACGTCCACCTCTATCACTACCTCTAAAAGGCGGACCATAAGCTTGAGCCAACATAACCTTCGTCTTTAATTCTTTAGGCTTTTTATCCTCGCTACCTTTTGATTCTAATTCCTGACGTTCATAATACTGAGCCATAGTCAAAAGAGAAACCGGAGTAGAGGTAGTCCATGAACTTTCACTAGCTTTTAGGCGACTAGCTATTCCTGGTAACAGATTTGCGACATATTTATCGACGAACAAATGTCTTCCCGTATCATCTGACAATAACTGGCTGCTAAAATCATGAAATGCTTCTTCAAAGCGTGTAAAGTAATCAGAGACCGATTCATCTGCCTTTTGCTTACAAGACGCTAGAACAGTCCAATCTATCTTTTTAGGGGGAATAATCGTTCTTAACTTAACTAATATGGCTGCGGGAAGATCTAGAATCAACTTATACGGCCTTTTCGCAGGTTCCCTATCCCTGTCCATCTGTTCTAAATCTTTCCATGACGCCCCAAAAGCTACACGATCATCAACTTTACGGACAGTTCTCCACATATCTGGCGGTAATATCAATCCAAAAAATAAATCAATGTCAGCCAAAGTCATAGTACAAGAACTAATTGCTCCCTCAACTTCCTCATAAAAGGCGGCTGGATTTTTCCGTTGGTCAAGTAATGCTGTTTTAAGTGCCATTACATCTGCCCTATTCCAAGGAGTATACACCCAAATATAAATAAAATAACCCTTAGCATCAACAGAAGTTTTATTTTCACTTGTACCCGATCCTTTAGGAGGAACATACAAAGGCGCGGCCTCCTGCATTGGTTTCGCATGAACTATCATAGTCTTATCTGTTCCGAAGATGAAAGCTTGCACCCCGCCGGTCTGAGATGTCCGTGCAACTACGTACAGGGCCTTTTTCTCCTCTCGCAAACGGACTACTGCAACACATAATTTCACCAAACGCCTGATTGCATCAGCCACCTGGGAGTAAAACAAAAAGACCACCACGCATTTGCTTACGATCAGCGGCTACATCATCGGGCTCTAACTTATCAGAATATTTCCGAAATAGTTCAATAACTTCTGTGCCAAATGCCTCAGTAAAATATAGCTGCTCATTTCCCGTCCACCCTTTCATGTTGTCTAAAAGTTCAGAAGCAGAGACATCGCTACGAATTGTTTTACGAGCAACAGATCTAAGCTCAGACGCACGGTCAGTAGGCAACATAGAGCGACAATCTTGTATCTTCTGTTGCTCCGAACCGGAGACCTCAGCTAACTCATGAGGGGCAGAAGGAATGACATACGGAGGTGGAGGGCGATCTAGTAACAAAAAATCATTGTGCGGTTAATTAAGGATAGGATAGAGAGGTTGCCGAACAGTGTATTGGCCAGTTACCTGCAATTTAAATTCTTTCTCTTCTATCTCCTTTAAATCGTTTATTTCTTTCTTTCTCATTTCCAATGCTTTCACATATACATTCTTCCGCTGCTCTTTGTCAAGCAAGGCTTGCTCACGCTTCACTCGTCCACGCACTTCTTTCTCCCATATTCGTACACAGTTAAACATATCTTGCCTAGACCTTTGCTTACACATACATTGTTTCACATACTCAATCTTTCTCAAATCAAATGACCCATGCATAGGCCAACGTAACTCAGGATCCGCACATTATAGAAGAAAGACCATGTTTAACACACATATCTCTATTGGGCGTCCCCTCTGGGGGTGCCGGTTGCGATTCTTCCAATCTCAAATTGGTACCATTACAAAAGCAACACATTCTACGAAGTGCGCTAAAAACAGGCATGCCAAAAATAGTGCAGAATATGCAGTATTATAATCAAAGTAGCACTCAAGGTACCTCTAGTACGATGTGCCGTTCAAATCAAAATTAAATTAGAGAAAATTCTCCTCATTACCTGCCTATATAAATTGCAATTTATATATCAATTCAAAGGACACAAATTGACTAGTCACCCAAAACACGAGAGCCACAGTAAGTGGTGCTAAACTCCATTACCAAACAAAGGCATCAAAAACCCACAGCAATTGCCGTAAAACGGCTCTTACCAATCACAGGGTGTCCAGATTCCAACTGCCAAGTTCTAAAATCGACCAAATGGTCACTGCACGACGAATGAACAAAAAGGATCTCAGTCAAGGACCGGCGCCACCTGGATGGTCAAATCAGAAAGAAGGGAAAAACGCTGTGGTTGCTAAGACTCGGGTCTCCTCAGGCATTGATCGTCCGCAGCGAGATCCCAATCCTTCGTCGCAACCAATCCGTCGGGCGTCCGAGTCGCCAATGAGTCCCTGTTCGGGCGCCAATTTGTTCAAACAGCACCCGTTGGCAATGTTTGAAGTAGCATACTGAACTAAGAGAGCATGGTCCTTTTATACCCACGCAGGGGCTAAAAATAAGGTGGTACAATTATAAACAAGACTTATATACATATAAGGTCATATGGAAATGCACAGTCGACAGGTAGGAGGGCCTAACAGTTTTCAAGGACTAGTAGACACATTACTGTCTGTTACTAATTACTAGCAGCTGTGACCTTACTGGGCATGTGCAAAAGATGCTAAATATAACTTGTCACTAGACAGATTTTCAAGAGTAGTTAACAGGAAGGTAGGAGAGAGCACATGGCGAGCACATGGCAGCATGTGGCAGAGAAAATTGCTGCCATGAATACAAATGGATTCCACGAAATGTTCACAATAGTTGCTAAATACAAGATATCTTCTGCTAATGCTTAATCTAATCGCTACTAAATTACAACAGTATGACAGGTTTTTGCAATGACATGACAGGATTATTCTTAGAAAAACATTGAGACTCACATTCCTATGAATGTCCGATGTACTGTCAGATCATTGAGAATATGACTTGTCACTATTTATAGGAATCATATTCTTTTTCCTGCTGAGATCAATCAAATTGTGAAAGATCCATTTTGACTCTTTGGGTCACAAACAAAGGCCCATATTTATGGAATGTTAGTGTTGCCTTAGTGCCATTTATTTTGGCACTAAAGCGGTACTCCATATTTATATTTTGATGCTAGACCTGTCTAGCATCAAAATATTGGAGTTAGCACCATTTTTAGGATGAGTGAACCCACCTTGCATTATTGAGATGCAAGCTAGGCTTTCCTGTCCTAAAAATGACGGTAGCCCGCCAGTGCCATATTTAACCCCCAGCGCAGAAACGACACACGGGTGGGAGGCAGGCCTAAATAAGGGTGCTAAGCTCACTTAGGGGGTCATTCTGACCCCGGCGGGCGGCGGTTGCCGCCCACCTGGAGGGAACCGCCATTTGGCCGCCCCGCGGTCAAAAGACCGCTGGGGCCATTCCAACTTTCCCGGCGGTAGCGCCCGCCGGCCCAGCGGGAAAGGGGCCTGCAACACTGAAGCCGGCTCCGAATGGAGACTCCGAATGCAGTTGCACCCGTCGCGCTTTTCACTGTCTGCTAGGCAGACAGTGAAAAGCATGCTGGGGCCCTGTTAGGGGGCCCCATGACACCCGTTCCCGCCATCCTGTTCCTGGCAGTAAAAACCGCCAGAAACAGGCTGGCGGTAAGGGGGTCAGAATCCCGCGCCGCCATGGCGGATTCGCCCTGCCGGGGGAAATCCGGCGGGAAACCGCCGGACCTGGTTTTCTGACCGCAGCTTTACCGCTGCGGTCAGAATGGGCAAGGAAGCACCGCCAGCCTGTTGGCGGTGCTTCCGTCACCCGCGGGTCGGAATGAGGGCCTTAGTGCCATCATTTAATGCCTGGTAAGACCAGGCATTAAAGTGCAGGTAGGCCCATTTCCATGGGGAAACACCATGGAATGGGCACAAAGATGCCCACCCGAGCCCCGCCAACACCACCACCCACACCACAGGGACACCAAAGGTAGGGGGACGGCATCCCAGGTAAGTTTAAATGAGTATATTTTTTTTGTGATGTGCCATTGGGGGCTCCTTACATGGGGCCCCTTGCCTGACACTTGGTATTTATAGCTTGCCCAGGGGACACTGGTTCCTGTGGTGGGCATTGGGGTGGTGGGAATGACTCCTGTCTATTCTTAGACAGAAGTCATTTTTTGGCTGCCTGTGCATCAAAAAATGATGCTAGGCTGATTAGTGGCAGAACTTTTGCTGCTAACCAGCCTAACGTCATTTCTCACCCACTAGCACCATTTCACCTAATGCCACCCCTCACTGGCTAGCGTCTTTTTCTGTGACGCTAGCCATTCTTTAGTGCCTTTGTGCATCATTTCTTAAATATGGAGCACAGATAGCTTTAAGGAATGGCGTTATCATGCGTTAAACAAATTACGCACAACTGCATTAGCGCAGTCGTGCGCCATTGTCCAAAAATATGGTCCAAAGTATAGACGACTTTAAGAAATAATATGTTTACGCTACAAATGGATACTGAATCAGTGCTTGGCTGCTGGTGCGGAATAAAAAAATGCTGACGATCAAAGCAGTGTTTGGGTAACTGGCCGACAGCATTCATTTCAGATCTGGTGATGCACAGTACCATCTTTGGGCCTCAATTCCTTAGTGGTCTCATCAAGAGAGCAGACTTTCCACAAGCCAAATTTTAACCTCTGGTCTGCCAGCATCTTCCGCAAGGCTGTAAAATCTTTCCACCCTCCACATTACTTTGGTGGCCTAGTCTGATAAGAGAGTTGCCTGTGTTCCACATAAACATGCTCACATTCGCCAGCTCCATTGGGTCAACAAAAGTTCTGGGACAGCCCTGAGACCACTCAATTCCTTTCAGCTGACAAACATGGATCAACATCTCTACAGGTAGTTTTTCCAGAAATTTCAGGGATAACGGCAAATGGAAGATCAATCTACAGATGGTTTCAGAATTTCAGACAATCTTTGTCCATCTTAACTGAAACTTTTTACCAAAAATACAAAAAATCTTCTCCCGTACTTCTTCAGTTCCTGGTCGGATCCAGAGGCCATGATGATCAAAGCATTCATGCAGAGATGAAGTCACAGTCTCTTATGCCTTAATTCCTTTTTCAGTGATTCTTCTGGCTCGATCTCACGTGGTTTAGCCGTGTCCCAGAACGTTCCTGGTGAAACCAGTGTAGATGAATCATCTGTAGTTCCCCAAATATGTTGACATCAATAGTAGCAATGCACCTGTTCTTATCAAAGGAAGGCATTTATAATATACGGGGAGACTTTACACTGTATCCCTAAGAACCTCTAATACTAGCCAATAATGGCCAGTAGCAAGGCTTTCTTCAGAGTCGTATAAATCTGTTAAAAATTCTTCATGTTGATTAATACAGTAAATATTAAATGCTCAACCTTTCCTTGTATGCATGCATATGTACACACCCAGTTGCTCAATAAATGCATCTTAATAACAAGAAGGTAGTCCAGACCCTTGGGCAAAAACGTCACTGGGCATCTTGTGAATAAAACATGTGGATAATATTGTACATATGTTGAAAGCACACAAATACCAACTTTACTCAAACATTGGTACTTGATCAAATACAAACTAAGTTACTCATAGGCTCACAGAGGCCAAAATAGGTTGCTACTTCTAGGTGTTACAGAGGCAGATGTGCATTTATCGTTCGGCAGAACAGCAGCTCCCTCATAAACTATGATGGATCTTTCACAACGAGACGTTTGGTTCGCTAGACCCATTTAGAGGTCAGGAACCGCTGGGTTTCTGATTCTGGAGCCTCAACTGACCCGTAGGTGGAAAACCCCTGACCTGTTGGCTGCTAGGTCACAGAGGTGGTAGTCACATCCTATTGAGTAAGAGAAACTGAGAAAAAGAAACAAGAAAAATCGGTAAAGAATGTGTGATAGCCAGGATCAGACTGTCCTAAAGGACAATCAGGCAGTACCTGATGGGCTGGTCTGAGAGGTCAGTCTATGGGCCACTTTTTGTTTTAGAAATTTGTGGGCCTGTCTTTTGACTAGGTGGGTCAGGTTTTACTGATATTGACATAAACATGTCCTACAGCAAACACAAATGCATGTAGTCTCCCATTCTATGCAAAATAACCGTATAACACATATTTACAATTTTAAAACTGCCCTGATTTTCAAATGTGGTCCACTTTTTTAGCTGCCTGATTTGCTAATGGGGTCCACTTTTATTTCGGGGCTCGGGCCTATTTTGTGTTCAAGTCTGACACTGGTGATAGCATAAAAGAGAGGCAGGATGAGAAACAAACAGGATTGAGGTGACAGTCGGACAAATAGAGGTGATAGCTGAACTTGGAGAGAAGGGTGTGATAAAGAGATATAGAAAGAGGTAGAGGTGAAACTGGAAGATTCAGATGTGCGATAGTTAGAGAGTAAGAAATCCAGGTAGGACAGGGAAGTGGGATTAGTAAAGATGCTAGAATTAGAAAGAAGAATAGTGCAGTTTAAGAGGCTAACCGGTGGAGAGTGGAGTAACTGCAGGCAGAGGGAAGCTTTGTACCTTTGTGAGCTCAGTTAGCTCAAATTTACCCAGACCAGAAACAGAGGCACCACACCCTCAACAACAACAGAGATCACCCTTTCCCCATCATGGTCTGCTGCTTAATTGCAGTGGAGAAACAATCATCCTCCCTTGGCTTGAAGAGTAGTCTATCATTTCCCTTAAGTGTGGGCACTGAACAGAGACAAAACAATTCGAGCCTGCGAGTAGAAACATTTCCTGCAGCTGCCTCGGAAGTTTTGGGTTTTAAATAAAAACACAATTTATTTTAATGGCCATTAAGGGCATCAAAACCTAACAGCCCGGCACAGAACGGCAGAGAAGATCATATGGCGTAATTCACTGCCCCACCAAAGCACAGCTCCGGAGTGTTTTATAATTTATTTTAAGGGCCTAATGTCTTACATAAGGATTATTTAGATAATTTAACAGTTTTGCATTTAAAAAGATGTGAATTTAGAACCGCTGCCGTTAAAAGCGTTATGATAGTTATTTGAGGCTTTGTGCCTAAGCGTGTGGGTAAATTATTCTGGAACACAAGCTGTATTCAGCAATGGAATTTGTGAACTGTGACATGAGCTTTTTGCTTTGCCTGAATGTAAAATGTTAATTTATCATACTGCGAGAAATATAATCCGGCGGCACAGTCTCTCGCATGGGGTTGGGGTGTGAGGGACAGTGTGAAAAAAGCAAGGAAAGGGAGCATTTGCTTAACAACCATGGATAAAGTTTGAAGAAAAGGGTGTGAGAGGAGCGGCACAGTAGAGAATAGACGCTGTTTAAAAAAAAAACATATATATACATGTGTATATATATATGTATATATATATATATATATATATATATATATATATATATATATTTTGGGTTTTACATTACCTTCAACAATTACAATCAGTTATGCCTTTCGAAGTGACATTTCTAATGGTCATACAATTTGAGCACACCTTCTTACAGCAAAGTCGTAGATCGGTACATATACATTGTGCTAATTTCGACAATAATCGCGAAGGACGTATTAATGTTGGCTGGTGAACACTACTAGCGTATGGGGATGAAGCTAAAAACTGGGGAAGGAGCAGGGCATGTGTGAGAGGCGGTAGTGGCAGGCCGAATCGATTGAGAGAGGAATTTGTGAAGGTAAGTAGGTGCACTTGCTGAACTGAGGACTCTGAATTAGGCTGGGTGTGAACTGCCGGCAGGTGTGTTTGCAGGGCACGGTGGGCGGTGGGGAAGAGAGGTCCACCAGGAGCTCTCCCAGCAGCCCAATTTAGGGGATGAGGGGCAGGAGTTTATGGGTATTGGAGGTGGTATACTCTGCTTGGCTGATGCGAGGCCCTAGCCAGACAGAACCTACCACTCCTGTCAGGGGTGAGTGATTACACTCATGGTATACACTGCTCTCACCCTTAGGTAATTTGGCACAGAGAAGTCAGGCTTGTCACTGAGTCAATGTGTATAAAACATTGGCACAGCACTGGCATGCAACAAATACACCGAGAGTCAAAAAAAAGACTTCACACAAGGTTTATGTAATTAAAGTTTGTATTCAACACATATTAATTCACAAAACATGAACATCATGTATCTCTGGGCATAAATCACATCTGGAAATATCACTAGCAGTACTAGGCCCAATCGAGTTAAAATGTCATCAGAAATATGTGCACTTTGAGAAAGATCCTATTTTACCACCAGCACCCTCATGCAGGACAAACGTTAGCATAAGACCCCCCTTGAACAATTATTCTAATTGAATCCCACACAGTTATAGGGTTCACCCTGGTTCATAACGAAAGAGGTAATTTTTACACAGAGGTAATTATAACACTTTCAAATGGCATTGTGAGTCTTAGGCCACACGGATAAAACCAATGTCAACCGTAATACACATTTGACAAAAATCAATACAGGGCAACACTGCCGTTTAGTGTTGTTGATCACAGGCAGTCATTTCCACGCATTTACTCAGAATCGATAGTCAGTGCTACGGATATCAGGAAGGTTCGTATGGCATGCACTCACAAACATCACACATACAGCACCCTAATGAGGTGCACTGATATTCGTCAGGTTAACAGATATTGTATTCTCAAACCCCGTGGCCAAAACGCTCCTCCACCCTTCAGCCAACCTCGGCTACCTCACCTCCCACAGGACAGGGGTTGAAGGAAACCTTTCACCCCCCTGACACTAGGTCAATCCGGGCCAGAGTCACACTTATTCAAGGTCCTGGGGGAAAAAGGTGGGAGAATAGATAACTGGTGGTTTCAGATGGCAGTCGACAAATGGCGGTTTGGTCACCCTTCTGGAAGTTCAATCAAAGGTTGCTCCACTGTGCCACCAAGAGCTTGCCTAGATCTTCAGGGCACAAAGGGGGTGGTCACCACACCTTGGGACCTGCTTCTGATCACTCTCAGATGCGTTCTGTAGCCCACTCACTTACTCTCACCATCCAGACCCATTCCATCAATACAAACTGGTGACAAGGAGTTGTCAGGGCCAGTTGGGGAGATGGCAGTGGGTCTGCTGCACTGAGGGTGGCTAAAGGAGCAATGGATGAGTAAGGAGTGAAGCAGGGGAGCTTCTCAGAAGGAGGTGGTGCCCCATAGGACACATGTTAAAGAAAGTCACACACAAACAATTGGGGCACTCTGGAACACAAATTTGCTCCCTCGTGCCTCCATGGAAATGAGCCACAATGTCTGTTGCACAACGACTTGAGTTGCATCAAACAATTCTGATGACACACAGTGCATTGCAGCAAATTCAGCACCTCCTTGAAAATGAGGCACAACATCTTGTGCGCGATGAATTGAGTTGCACCACATAGTTCGGGTCACACAAACGTAAAGTTACCAATTCTGTACCTCCCTGGAAATTAGGGACAAGGCTGGTGCGCGATAACTTGAGTCTCACCAGACAACTCTGGTCACACAAAGAGTTACCAATTCCATACCTGCCTGGAAATTAGGCACAATACAAGTTTGCAATGGCTTGGGTCGCACCAGACAAATCCGGTCACACACACAGGTGCAAGTTCATCAGTGCCACACAAGACAGACTGCAGCACTGTTACGGGTACATCCCCATCTCCGAGGGTCGCAACCTGTGAACCGGACACCGCATCCAATGAGCATGAATTCGACGTGTCGCACAAGATAAATGTTACACGATCAACAAAGCAGGCCACGTGGGGTTTCCCAACCGGCTGAATCTGCTCCCACCAACAAGACACTTATGTGTGCTGAGCCCCCATGATGCAGGGCCATACTCCTGGAATGCGGGCAGCTCCTTTAGGGCTGTGCACCAGGCAATCCGGTCTCCAGGCACAATACAATGTTCCACACTCACACCACTGCTACCAGGTGGAATCCAGCAGACGATGTGGGCACTTAAGAGGGCACCGCTCTCCAGGTATCAGAGGTAGAAGGTGTAGGTCCCTTGCAGGAGGTCTTTGATGTCCCTTAGACCTCCACTGGAGAAGAGGGGACAATCCAATAAGCCACTGGAGAGCACACTTCAAGATGCTACACAGCAGCAGGCAGTCAGCCTGGTTCAGCCACTATTCAGGAAGGGTGCCCAGTCCCTTCCAAGGGCAGTAAGTACTTCTTGTGCACAACAAACTTGTCTGGCAGTGTGCGCCATGTAGTCCAGTATCTACAGTCCTGAATCCCCACAAGCTTGCAGTATTTCACTCTGTGTGCACACTAGGGCACCTGAACACGTGACCACTTCCAGGGTAGTGCTAACAGAGGTCTTCTGCCTAATCAGCCAGGCAAAGAGACTGCCTGAACTGTCACCTTCCTTATGTACCTTGGCCACATGGGTGGTAAAGTTTAAAGGCCTCAAATGTACTAGGAGAGCCGTGTGGTTAGTTTTTGCATCTATGTATTTTGGGGCAGTTGTGGGGTCACAATAGACCCCTTTCCTCAGTCTTGCAAGAAGCTGCTCGGCTTCCTCAATTTCCCTGTCCCAAGTTCTGCAGACACCCAATCAATCAATAAATCAATCAATCATGGATTTGTAGAGCACAGATAATCACCCATAGGGTCTCAAGGCATTGAATTTAGGCATGGTGTTCAGTCGAAGAGCCAGGCCTTGAGGTCTTTCTTGAAGTACTTCAGAGATGCGGTCTGCCTGAATATGAGGGGCAGCATGTTCCTTGTCTGGGCTGCTAGGCAGTAGAAGGATCTTCCTACTGCTGTACATTTCCGGATCTTGAGGATAGCTGAAAGGGCGAACTGGGAGGAATGATGATGTCTGTTGGGTACGCAGAAGGTGAGGCGGTGGTTGAGGTATGCTGGTCCTATGTTGTGCAGTGCCTTCAAGATGTGGATCAAGAGTTTGTATGGGACGCGCTTGTGGGCTGGGAGCCAGTGTAGGTCTCTGAGGTGGGAGGAGATTTGACGGCACCAGGGGGATGTCCAGGATGAGTCTAGCTGCTACATTGTGGACTTTTTGTAGTCTTTAAGTTTCTTGGCAATGCCGGCATAGAGTGCATTTGCTGTAGTCCAGTTTGCTAGTAATGAGTGCGTGGGTGACTGTCTTCCTCGTGTCAGGGGGAATCCACTTGAAAATCTTCCACAGGAGACGGATGGTGTGGAAGCTTGATGAGGAGACGGTGTTTACTTGGTGGGTCATTGTTAGAGAGGAGTCCAGGTTGCCTACATGGTCATTGGGGGTGTTACCCAGAGTGTTGGGCCACCAGGAGTCGTTCCCGGCAGAAGGGGTGGAGCCGATCATGAGGATTTCTGTCTTGTCTGAGTTGAGCTTGAAGCAGCTGGCCTCCATCCAGGCGGTGACTACTCTCATCCCGTTGTGGAAATTCCTCTTGGCTTGCACAGAGTCCTTGGATAGGGAGAGAATCACTTGGGTGTCATCGGCTTAGGAAACTATGTCTAGCTCAAGTTGTTTGGTGATCTTAGCGAGCTGGCCATGTCGACAATGAAAAGCATTGGGCTTCTTAAGGCACTCTGCAGCAAGTGTCTTTAGGTTCTGATGAGAACTGTGGTAGTCTGGCCTCCTGTGTTCTTCATGTGGGGAAAGACCTGATCCGGGTCAGGGCTTTGTCTCAGATGCCAGCATTGTGCAGTATGTTGCAGATGGTGGATTGGGAGTCAGTGTCAAATGCAGCTGAAAGGTCAAGGAGGATGAGCGCGGCAGTGCCTCCGCAGTCCAGTATGATGCGTATGTTGCAGGTGGGTGCTAAGAGTGCGGTTTCAGCGCTGTGGCTGTCTCTGAATCTGGATTGGGAAGGGTCTAGGATACGATGTGCCTCAAGGAACTCAGTGAGTGCTGGTTAATGGCTTTCTCCATCACCTTGGCTGGGAAAGGTAGGAGAGAGGTGGGTCTGTAGTTTTTCGGCTCTCTCTGTAGGTTTCTTGAGTAGTGGGCTGGTTTCGTCGTGTTTCCAGTCTGAGAGGAATGTCGCTGTCTTGAAGGATAGGTTGATGTTTCGGCAGAGCTCCGGTACTATGGAGTCACTAGTCAAGGTGAGGATGTGATGAGAGCATGGATCTGAGGGTGGTCTCAAGTGGATGGAGTTCATCAGTCTTAGGGTGTCCTCTATGGTGATGCCAGGAGTTCAGTATCTGGTGGGGTGCTAGGTTCATGGTGGCGAACAGTGCTGGTGTGCTTTCGTTCCTGAAGCCTTCGTAGATGTCTTGGATCTTATGGTGCAAGAAGGTGGTGAGGTCGTTGCATAGCTCTTGGGAGGGAGGGAGGGATGGATGAGGTTTCTGCCCCAGGGTTTGTGAACTCTTTGACGAGGGTGAAGAGATCTTTGCTGTTGTGAGTGCTGGTGTTGAAGCGTGCTTGGAAGGCAGCTTTCTTGGCGTCTCCCACCCACAATCTCTTTCATGCAGATACCCCTTGTAACCACCTTGAAGGCATCCCATTCAAGTGTCCTAGAGGAGGCTGTGTTATGATTTTTGGCAAAGTATCACTAGATGTTTGTCCCCCGTGCTTCACTGAGACAGGGCTCTCCAGGCAGTCCAATAGTAGTGTACAAGTTGGCGAGTGGGGTTTGGGGCACTGACCATATGTCTATTACATAGATGTTGTGATCTGAGACAATACGACAGAGTTATGAACAAGGGGTACCAAGGAAGTGGAGCAGCGGAAGCTGTCCAGGCATACATAGAGATTATAGGGTACTGGGTGGAAGGAGTAGAGTTTTGCCCCAGGATATAGAGATCTCCATGCATTTGATAGCAACCAGTGGTGTACCCATCTCAAAAAGCGTTTGGCCTGTGCATGGCCGGGAGCATGGTAAAGTAGTGTGACACCTGTCCAATTCTGCGTCTAGTACGCGATTGTAATCCCCCTATACACAGGCCATCACAGTCTTGTGTGCTAGCATGGTGGAAAGGCTGTCCCAGAAGGCCCCCTGATCTACGTTGGGTGAGTCAATGTTCCCTATGATTGTGGGCTGACCGTCTAGGCAGTCCTCGAGAAACATGTACCTAGTGTCCTTGATTATGATTGTTTCCATTTCTTGAAAGGGAACTCCAGGTCTAATCCAGACCATGGTGTCCCCTGCATATGCAGAGTGAGTAGTGGCATGAATGATGCCCCTCAGTGCTTATGTAGATGCCCCAGCTCCTCCCTCCTGCTGTGTGACTCTTGTAAAAGGATTATTTGTGCCCACTGGTGTTTAGCTTATGATAAGACTGCATAACTTTTCCTTGCTGTGTGCATTCTGTGTATGTTTAATGTAAGAAATTGGCTATCAGACGTGGGAGCCATTGCATAAGGAGGCAGCAGTGACTGGTGAGCATGGCAGGAAGTTAACAAAGGTAACCCCTGCTCCACAGGTCCACCCAGACAATGCCACAAAGAATATGTATGACCTGCCTGCCATGGCTAGTCATGGCTGAAGGGGTAACAGGCAGCATAAACATTGGCAGAAAAAGGGGAAACAGCATGTAGAGCCTACCTCAATGACAGTATGCCCAAACTGAGCATAATCAAATACTCCAGTGTATCGTGGGGGTGCAGCCTAGCTCAGGGATTCAGTGTGGTACCTAATATGCCCTGTGCAACCAGGTCTGAGTCATGTCAGATCCAGCAAGGACTGCCCTCGGTCCCAGAGCTCCCCATGTGTACATTGTTGAATAAGTAGCAGAATGGGATCAGTGGGCCAGAAGGAGAGGGGCACATCTGCTAGTAGTGGGCAGTGAGTACAGGACAGGGGGACCGCTGAAGTGAGTCAGGGGTCATCGCCACCTGTATCGGTGGTTGTGTATGAGGCAATGTGCTCTCTCTCTACAAATTATAACATGAAAACAATGTAACAAACAAACAAGGATGAGCAGTATTCACCAAGTTCAGACAGTGTCCTCAGGAGGGGGCAGGGGGGAATCAGATGATGTAGTCTGCTATTTGACGGGTCACTATCAGAAAAGCTTGGGAACCTTGGCAAGAGTCGTCAGACGGGAAGGTGTTGTCCTCGCATGTCAAAATGTGCTGTCTTTTCTCATCATTAGTGGCTGCAGTGCTTGGTCCCAGGCTAACTGCAGCCTCATTAATCAGTATTCTTCAATAATCCGTTCAAGATCAGATCAGGAGATTTTGTCTGGGATGAGGGAGGGGTGGCCTCAACTCGTAACTTGCCCCACCGATGTGGCTTGGTTGGACCCAATGAGGCCCAGTCCGTTCCCGTGCTGACTCCCTACTCTTGTGGCTAGCCCAGTCCCAAGCATCTGTTGGGTCTGTGAAGAATGTGTAGGTCCTGTTTGACATGGCCTTAAGGAGGGCTAGGAATAATAATGACAATTGAACCCCCAACTGGTGGAGGTGATGCTTGGCATCCAGGAAGGAGGAGCGTTGGCGCTGGACAGCATGGGTGTAGTCTGCGTAATGTCTTTGTCCTCCACTCAGAGTTGACTGGCTGCTCTCAGAAAGTACAAGATGTTAGCCAGCATGGGATGCAGAGGGGCCCCATGGGAGAGTGGTCAGTACACAGTGGGCCCTCTCTAAGGAAAAGAAATAGATAAGATCCAATGGTGAGGTAAACAACCCGAACCAGGTTTCCAGGTACAAAAGGGGGTCTCAACCTTCAACTCCTTTTGGCAGCCTGAATATCTGTATGTTATTCCTTTGCGAGCTGCTGTCCCCATCATCTGCCTGGCTCTCAAGTTGGAGAACACGCTTCTGCAGATATCAAATTACCTTCCATGGCTGTACGGTAACCAGTGTTTTCTCCTCCTCTGAGACCTTATCTGTGACCTTGCAGTGGTTTCTGTGCAGCTGCTCAAATGAGTGGCCAATCCAAGCCTTGTCTCCATGGAAACCCTGGAGTTCTCTATGGCAGCCAATACCTTGTCCAGCTTGTCTCATACTGAAAGCAATTGGGTGTCACCTAATAACATTATGTTTGGTATAGTGGAGGGCGGGGCCTCAGTCACCGGAGGCACTTTGCGTATGGCGGAGTGCAGTCTGCCTATTATCTGTGCTGGCGGGGAGCGGGATAGCAGACACGGATCAATATCCATAGGGACAACCAATCAAGGACAGGAGGGACAGCGAACCCTATCAGGAAAGGAAGGAGAGAAAAGGCTCTCTTGTCGGTACCACGCCGAGAACAGGGGGGTCACCTCACTATTAAGAATGGGGAAGGGCGGTGGTAGTCACAGGACCCCTTTAGCCAATGGGTCCCAGAGCCCCTCTCGTAACCCATAATATTCCTAGCTGGCCCCCTCATGATGCTCACAACCATGTGCTGCCCGTGCACCTCAATATAAGCACCAACTTAGGGTCAGAGGGAAGAGGTCTTCTCACAGGGTCAGTCCGATTCATGTGCCCGAGACAATGGCCCCACTGAGAAGTGGGGGAGTGAGGAGAGGTAAGACTCATTGTAATTGCCAGTTTAATTGGCTGTAGGGTCTAGGGGGGGCAGGAGGCCATCCAGAGCATTGGTAATGATGGAGGGGACCCAGGTCAAAGGGCTTCTGGCAGCCTCTGTCATGCATTATACACCCCTTGCATACCCCGATCAAGGTGCCGGAGCACAGGAAACAAAGAGAGAGCAGGGGCACAAGGATGCCACCAAAAACCTAGTCAGGCCCTGTAGAATGATCACCCAGCCTGGCTTTCTCTGCCTTAGACAGGTATGGCACCACGGGTCCCCTTCACCACCTCACAGGGGCCCACTGTGTGGAGGCACTAGGTGGAACCACTCACCCTCAGCCCCAACAGGGGCAGACAAATCTCAGGAGCATCAGAGGGGCCAGGGCTGACCCAGGCTTGCTGCAGGGGCTACAATGTCTCCAGCTATGAGACAGCTGGACAAGCTCTGCAGTAATGGTGGGCCCTGTGTGCATCACTCCTCGCATGCACCCTGATCTAGATTCTGGAGGGGGACCAACTGCGGGGGAAAGAAGATGTCACTGAGCGCCCAACCAGGTCCCTCAGAGTATACCCTGGGTCCAGCCCTCTCAATGCAGTCCTGGTATCATGCTGCAGGCCCCCTCCATCACTGCACAGGGGACTGTCTCATAGGGGCACCCAGCTGGATAACTTACCACCACCCCCGACAAAGGCAGGTGAGTCACAGCCCCAGATTGGGGCTGAGGTCTGATTTGGTCCCACTGTGGGGGAAGCGAGGGTCTCACTCACACACAGCTCCATAGTCTGCATTCCTTGGCCTAGGAGCCTGGAGCAGCAAAGGTCATGTGCGTGGCTCATCTGGGGCCCAATAGCAGTACCGGGGCATCAGGGCGGAAGTAAATCAGGGTTTAGGGGACTCCAGGCACCTCCGGCAACCAAAATGCTGGGTCTGGAAAACGGGTTGGAGACAGATGTGCTGGCCACTGGTCAGAGCACTACAGAGTTGTATCCACCATCTTGGTTGGCTTGGCCACGCCCCATAGACATTGTTTTAAAAAACACCAATGTTGGCCTTGCTGTGTAGGCCTACAACCTCACAGTAATTTTTAAATCATGAGCAGACTTTCAACTTTGATTTCAGATTCAGGGTTGTGCGTAAATTGAGCCTTGACTTAGGATTTTGTCTTTGAACATTACTTTTAGCCAACAGGAGGGCTTTTCAAGGACAAAACATAGTGAAAAGTAGGTATACCCTGTGGTAATGTCTGTATGTCAAATTATTGAGGACACTAATATCAACTTGTACTGAAATCAACTCTCGATTATCTTCAATCTAGGGTAGATAAAGGCACATAGATTTACTGTTCTTAATGCAATGTTTAATTAGTTAGAACAGTGACAGCCAAATTACGGACCATGGGCCATTTGCGGCCCTCCTGATCTTTGCTTGTGAACAACAGCCCCGGGCTACTGTTCACTTGAGAGAGCACTAACATTCAGAAAGATGTTGACTGAAAAGGCAAGCATTTTTTTACATGCCATCTGAATTAAAAGGAAAGACGCAAATAAGGTGTCCTGCACCATTTAACTTTAGAACATAGAACATTTATGCCTCCCATCACCCGACTACAATGCCAGTAGTGAACCACCAGGCAAGTGACTGGTCATGTGGACCCTTCTGGGAGGCTGAGTTGTTTTAAACATGAACAACATTATAGTTTACTAAATCAAACACAAAAGGAAGGTTTGTACAGTGCACAACCTGAAATCATGTATTTCAAGGTGCTCCTAAACGTGATAATAAGTCTAAGGAGGAAAAGTGAAATAAAAAATGTCTTGCATCACACAATTTGGTCAAGTAGGGAATCTGGGATTTTTTTGCAGTTTTCTGTTTTCACATTGTGCAATGGTCTTTCATTCCAGTTCAATAACCAAGTTACTTAACTGTACACTTGACTCGGCCAGGATAGCACTAGTAGGCAGAGAAGGCCTACCCCAAGGTGACCAAGAGGAATAGCGATTCAGAAACAGCACAACTCAGTACTGCCAAATCTTTGACTCTTCTAGTTTCTAAAGGCTTATTTGAGAGGGCAGTCTAGAGTGAAACCCTCAAAATACTTCCATGACCCACTGTACACAACATATAAATGCTTCACTTCACTTGCACCTTAGCTTTCACCCTGCAAATGCCACAATCCCTTCAATGTGGCCCTGGTCATAGCACAGGCCCCTTGAAAAATGTTTGTGAGTACCCCTGACCTAGACAAAATTTTGTCAGTCAATACTGTGGTGTTGCTTTAAGTGGAGCTTGATAATAAAATGTATACTTGTGTGTGTGTGTTTGTGTGTGGTTGTAGGTAGGTAGGTAGCTATTATTAGAACCTAGTTTCTACATAAAAAGTGTTTTTTGACTTTCATATCTCTTTGGTGCCTGTTAATAAATCTTAACCAAATTTTCCCAAAAAAACGAGTCTAGCACTTCAGCTGTTGCCTGGAAAGTTTCAGGGTGGTTTTTCAAGCGAGGGTCATGAAAAAGAGGGGGTCTCAAAGTCTCAAAATGAGCTCCTCCCATGTTAATTCCCATTGGATTTTTGAACATGATTACTGGCTGAGTTATGGACAGGATCACACCAAATTTAGCAGAAATGTAGCTCTTGGTCCAGACACCACCCTTTCTGTTTGGTGTAAATTTGTTCTGTAGTTGAGAAATGAAAAGAAAAACAAATTTTTATATCTAGGAACGTGGATCCTCCGAGGATCTGACAGTCCCCCTGCTGTAATGTGACTAGCTGCCAACACTTCCACCAGGAAGCGCTGGTAACCATTGTGGGTCTCGTCTTCAGCAGAGACCCTGATAAAACATTAAAAAAAGGGGTCAGGGTAGTAATACCCTGATGCCTTAGCTTCAGTGCTGGGGTCCCAGTGGGACCCCGCCAAGGCAAAAAAGCCCTTTTTTGAAAAAACAATTGCCCCAAATCGTGGCACACACGGCCCCCCATCTAAGGCTCTATAAGTCAGAGGGACCACCATCTTCCCAGGTCTAAATGAACAGTAATGGCGGGGCCACGCAGATCTCCCTATTCCTGGGGCCCACCAACTCCTTGGGGCTAAATGCTTTCAAAGCTTTGGGATAGGGGCCACATACAGCCCAGGCGACCACAACCTCCCTTGGGCTATCCCTGAAAAGTAAAGGAGGGGGGCCATGCAGCCCCCCTTGTGGACCCAATAATGGACCTGGGGACTGCCATCCCCAAAGGCCTGCTCCTGCTATGTATTGGGGTTGCCACCCCTGTAGGAAAGTACCATCTTGCCTGGCATGTTACCTCCATATTTCACTGTATATATGTTGTTTTAGTGTATGTGTCACTGGGACCCTGCCAGCCAGGGCCCCAGTGCTCATAAGTGTGCCCTGTATGTGTTCCCTGTGTGATGACTAACTGTCTCACTGAGGCTCTGCTAACCAGAACCTCAGTGGTTATGCTCTCTCTGCTTTCTAAATTGTCACTAACAGGCTAGTGACCAATTTCACCAATTCACATTGGCATACTGGAACACCCTTATAATTCCCTAGTATATGGTACAGAGGTACCCAGGGTATTGGGGTTCCAGGAGATCCCTATGGGCTGCAGCATTTCTTTTGCCACCCATAGGGAGCTCTGACAATTCTTACACAGGCCTGCCACTGCAGCCTGAGTGAAATAATGTCCACGTTATTTCACAGCCATTTACCACTGCACTTAAGTAACTTATAAGTCACCTATGTGTCTAACCTTCACCTGGTGAAGGTTGGGTGCAAAGTTACTTAGTGTGTGGGCACCCTGGCACTAGCCAAGGTGCCCCCACATTGTTCAGGGCAAATTCCCCAGACTTTGTGAGTGCGGGGACACCATTTCACACGTGCACTATACATAGGTCACTACCTATGTATAGCATCACAATGGTAACTCCGAACATGGCCATGTAACATGTCTAAGATCATGGAATTGTCACCCCAATGCCATTCTGGCATTGGGGAGATAATTCCATGACCCCCCGAGTCTCTAGCACAGACCCGGGTACTGCCAAGGTGCCTTTTCCGGGGTTTCACTGCAGCTGCTGCCAACCTCTCAGACATGTTTCTGCCCTCCTGGGGTCCAGCCAGGCCTGGCCCAGGAAGGCAGAACAAAGGACTTCCTCAGAGAGAGGGTGTTACACCCTCTCCCTTTGGAAAAAGGTGTCAGGGCTGGGGAGGAGTGGCCTCCCCCAGCCTCTGGAAATGCTTTGATGGGCACAGATGGTGCCCATCTCTGAATAAGCCAGTCTACACCGGTTCAGGGATCCCCCAGCCCTGCTCTGGCGCGAAACTGGACAAAGGAAAGGGGAGTGATCACTCCCCTGACCTGCACCTCCCAGGGGAGGTGTCCAGAGCTCCTCCAGCGTGCCCCAGACCTCTGCCATCTTGGATTCAGAGGTGTGCTGGCACACTGGACTGCTCTGAGTGGCCAGGGCCAGCAGGTGACGTCAGAGACTCCTTCTGATAGGCTCTTACCTGTGTTACTGGCCTATCCTCCTTCCTTGGTAGCCAAACCTCCTTTTCTGGCTATTTAGGGTCTCTACTTAGGGGAATTCTTCAGATACCGAATGCAAGAGGTCACCAGAGTTCCTCTGCATCTCTCTCTTCACCTTCTGCCAAAGGATCGACCGCTGGCTGCTCAGGACGCCTGCAAAACCGCAACAAAGTAGCAAAGACGACTACTGCAACCTTGTATCGCTTACCCTGCCGCCTTCTCAACTGTTTCCTGGTGGTGCATGCTCTGGGGATAGCCTGCCTCCTTTCTGCACCAGGAGCTCTGAAGAAATCTCCCGTGGGTCGACGGAATCTTCCCCCTGCAACCGCAGGCAACAAAAGACTGCATCACCGGTCCTCTGGGTCCCCTCTCAGCACGACGAGCGTGGTCCCTGGAACTCAGCACCTCTATCCAAGTGACTCCCACAGTCCAGTGACTCTTCAGTCCAAGTTTGGGGGAGGTAAGTCCTGCATCCCCACGCTAGACTGCATTGCAGGGTACCGCGTGATTTGCAGCTGCTCCGGCTCCTTTGCACTCTTCCAGGATTTCCTTCGTGCACAGCCAAGCCTGGGTCCCCGACACTCTAACCTGCAGTGCACAACCTTCTGAGTTGACCTCCGGCATCGTGGGACTCCCTTTTGTGACTTCGGGTGGACTCCAGTTCACTCCTCTTCCAAGTGCCTGTTCCGGTACTTCTATGGGTGCTGCCTGCTTCTGTGAGGGCTCCCTGACTTGCTGGGTGCCCCCTCTGACTCCTCATCCAAGTGGCGACATCCTGGTCCCTCCTGGGCCACAGCAGCATCCAAAAACCCTAACCGCGACCCTTGCAGCTAGCAAGGCTTGTTTGCGGTCTTTCTGCGTGGGAACACCTCTGCAAGCTTTTTCACGACGTGGGACATCCATTCTCCAAAGGGGAAGTTTCTAGCCCTTTTCGTTCTTGCAGAATCCACAGCTTCTACCATCCGGTGGCAGCTTCTTTGCACCCTCAGCTGGCATTTCCTGGGCATCTGCCCACTCTCGACATTGTCGCGACTCTTGGACTTGGTCCCCTTGTTCCACAGGTACTCAGGTCCGGAAATCCACTGTTGTTGCTTTGCTGGTGTTGGTCTTCCTTGCAGAAACCCCCTATCACGAATTCTGTGCTCTCTGGGGGTCATAGGTGCACTTTATACCTACTTTTCAGGGTCTTGGGGTGGGCTATTTTTCTAACCCTCACTGTTTTCTTACAGTCCCAGCGACCCTCTACAAGCTCACATAGGTTTGGGGTCCATTCGTGGTTCGCATTCCACTTTTGGAGTATATGGTTTGTGTTGCCCCTATACCTATGTGCTCCTATTGCAATCTACTGTAACTTTACATTGCTTGCATTACTTCCTTTTGCTATTACTGCATATTTTTGGTATTGTGTACATATATCTTGTGTATATTTGGCATCCTCATACTGAGGGTACTCACTGAGATACTTTTGGCATATTGTCATAAAAATAAAGTACCTTTATTTTTAGTATATCTGTGTATTGTGTTTTCTTATGACATTGTGCATATGACCCCAGTGGTAAAGTAGGAGCTTTGCATGTCTCCTAGTTCAGCCTAAGCTGCTCTGCTATAGCTACCTTCTATCAGCCTAAGCTGCTAGTAACACCTGTTCTACACTAATAAGGGATAACTGGACCTGGTACAGAGTGTAAGTACCCCTTGGTACCCACTACAAGCCAGGCCAGCCTCCTACATTGGTTGTGCAGCGGTGGGATAAGTACTTGCAACTGCTTACCACTTTGTCATTTTGTACTTTTCATAAGAGAAAAATATACAAAACAAGTTCAGTGTATGTACACCTAACCAAAAAGTTTTGCTTTTCTTCTCTTACACTATCTGCTAAGTGCTGAAAAGTACTCCTAAACTTTCTAAAAGTTTCAAAAAGTTTCAGAAAGTTTGAAAACTTTTTTTTCCTGTTCTTTAAAAAGTCCTGAAACTTTTTTCTACCTTTTATCTGTCTCTAAACCTTTTTCTATCATGTCTGGTGTAGGAACTCCTCTTAATGTGGTCAATACAACTTATGACCACCTTAACTTTAAGACCCTTATGGAGTATCTGTATTGATAGAGGTTTAGTGGTAGGAAAGAACCCCTCTAGAGAATTATTGTCTAAAATGCTCATTGAGAATGATAAGGCCTTAGCTGGCAGTTCAATTGAGAAGTTAGGAGATAGCTTACACTCTGACTCTGGGGAGCCCCCAGTAGGAGTGTTAGAGGGTTCCCTTCCTAATATGCCCCTTAGCTGACCACCTAGCAATGCTGGTAGTAATAGAAGCTCCCATCATAGTAGGGATGTTTTTGTTCCTGGAGGCCAGGTTGTTAGAGTGCCAACTGTTAGGGACATTTCTCCCTCTGCTCATTCAAATCTTTCTTCTGTGTCAAAACATTCCCAACCCACCCACCCTGATGACAAGATGTTAGAAAGGGAACTCAATAAGTTGAGAGTGGAAGAGATCTGGCTGAAGCTTAAACAACAACAGCTGGCTCTAGACAGGGAATCCCTAGACTTAGAAAAAGAGAGACAGAGGTTGGGGTTTGGACCCCATGGTGGCACCAGCAGTATTCCTGATAGCAATCCTGTGAGAGAGCATGATTCTAGGAATCTGCATAAGATAGTTCCCCCTTACAAGGAGGGGGGTAACATTAACAAGTGGTTTGCTGCACTTGAGAGGGCCTGTATGGTACAGGGGGTCCCTCAAAGGCAGTGGGCTGCTATCCTATGGCTATCTTTCAGTGGAAAGGGTAGGGATAGGCTCCTTACTGTGAAGGAAAGTGATGCCAATAATTTCACAGTTTTGAAGAATGCACTCTTAGATGGATTGGGCTTAACCACTGAACAATACAGGATTAAGTTCAGAGAAACCAGAAAAGAGTCCTCACAAGACTGGGTAGACTGTGTTGACTATTCAGTGAAGGCCTTGGAGGGGTGGTTATATAGCAGTAAAGTTTCTGACTATGAAAGCCTGTACAATCTAATCCTGAGAGAGCATATTCTGAATAACTGTGTGTCTGATTTGTTACACCAATATCTAGTGGACTCAGATCTGACCTCTCCCCAAGAATTGGGAAAGAAGGCAGACAAATGAGTCAGAACAACAGTGAACAGAAACGTTCATACAGGGGGTGACAAGGATGACAAGAAGAAGGATGGTAAGTCTTCAGACAAGGGTGGGGACAAATCTAAAAATGAGTCTTCATCAGGCCCACCAAAACACTCTGGTGGGGGTGGTGGGTCTAAATCCTCTTCTAATCAAGTAAAGAAACCATGGTGCTATTTATGTAAAGTAAAAGGCCATTGGACAACTGATGCCAGTTGTCCAAAGAAAAGCACCAAGCCTCCCACTACCACAACCCCTACTGCAACCTCTAGTGCCGCTAGTAATAGCAGTGGTGGTGGGAGCAAACATACTAATAGCCAATCCAAGGGAGTAGCTGGGCTCACTTTTGGTAATTTAGTTGGAGTTGGTCTTGTTAGGGAGACCACAGAGGCTGTGCTAGTCTCTGAAGGTGCAATTGATTTGGCCACCTTGGTTGCTTGTCCCCTTAATATGGATAAGTACAAGCAACTTCCCCTAATCAATGGTGTTGAGGTTCAGGCCTACAGGGACACAGGTGCCAGTGTTACCATGGTAATAGAGAAACTGGTACACCCTGAACAACACCTACTTGGTCACCAGTACCAAGTGATAGACGCTCATAACAACACTCTTAGCCACCCCATGGCTGTTGTGAATCTCAACTGGGGGGGGGGGGTTACTGGTCCAAAGAAAGTTGTGATTGCCTCAGATTTACCTGTAGACTGTCTACTAGGAAATGATTTAGAGACATCAGCTTGGGCGGAAGTGGAGTTGGAGGCTCATGCAGCAATGCTGGGCATTCCTGGACATATTTTTGCTTTGACAAGGGCTCAGGCCAAAAAGCAAAAAGGACAGGGTGACTTGGATCCTGGAACAATGGCCCAAGTGCTCCCTAAAGCTTGGGTTAGTAAGGGTAAATCCCTACCCACTATCCCTCCCTCTACAGATGATTCAACTTCTGAGGAAGAAGAATTTCCCCCCTGTGCAGAACATTGACATGTCCCACGTTAGAGGGTCTCAGGCAGCAAGCTGTCAAACAGCAAAATGGGGATGTCAGTGACTCACATAGAGTTTACTGGGAGGACAACCTATTGTACACAGAGGCAAGGGACCCAAAACCTAGAGCAGCCAGGAGATTGGTCATTCCCCTGCAGTACAGAGAGTTCCTCCTAACTCTGGCACACGACATTCCCTTGGCTGGACATTTGGGTCAGATTAAAACATGGGAAAGGCTTGTCCCCCTGTTTTACTGGCCTAGGATGTCAGAGGACACAAACGACTTTTGTAAGTCATGTGTGACCTGCCAAGCCAGTGGCAAGACTGGTGGCACCCCAAAGGCTCCCCTTATTCCACTGCCTGTGGTTGGGGTTCCCTTTGAAAGGGTAGGGGTTGACATAGTTGGCCCCCTTGACCCTCCTACTGCTTCAGGCAATAGGTTTATCTTGGTGGTAGTGGACCATGCCACAAGATATCCTGAAGCTATTCCTCTAAGGACCTCTACAGCTCCTGCAGTGGCAAAAGCCCTCCTGGGAATCTTTTCCAGGGTGGGTTTCCCAAAAGAGGTTGTATCAGACGGGTAGCAACTTTATGTCTGTATACTTGAAGGCCATGTGGAAGGAATGTGGTGTAATATACAAATTCATCACACCTTATCATCCACAAACAAATGGACTGGTAGAGAGGTTTAATAAAACTCTCAAAGGAATGATAGTGGGACTCCCTGAAAAACTCAGGAGGAGATGGGATGTCCTGTTACCTTGCCTCCTTTTTGCTTACAGGGAGGTACCCCAGAAAGGAGTGTGCTTCAGCCCCTTAGAACTCCTATTTGGACACCCTGAAAGAGGTCCCCTAACACTTGTAAAGGAGGGTTGGGAACAACCTTTAACAGCTCTTAAGCAAGACAAAGTGGACTATGTACTCAGCCTAAGATCCAGAATGGCTGAGTACATGAAAAAGGCCAATAAAAACCTTCCAGCCAGCCAAGAGCTCCAAAAGCAATGGCATGACCAGAAGGCTGTTCTGATTCAGTACCAACCAGGACAGAAGGTGTGAGTATTGGAGCCTGTGGCCCCAAGAGCACTCCAAGACAAATGGAGTGGACCCCATCTCATTGTTGAAAAGAAGGGAGAAGTCACCTACTTGGTTGACCTGGGCACTGCCAGGAGTCCCCTTAGGGTACTCCATGTCAATCGCCTAAAACCCTACTATGACAGGGCTGATCTCACCCTGATCATGGAAACAGATTAAGGACAGGAAGAAGAGAGTGACCCTCTCCCTGATCTCTTCTCTTCCACAGAACAAGATGCTCAAGTGGAAGGTGTCGTTTTGGCAGACTGTCTTACTGCTGAGCAGAAAGACAACTGCATAAATCTCCTGGGTCAGTTTTCTGAACTCTTTTCTACTGTGCCAGGCACCACTTCTTGGTGTGAGCACACTATAGATACTGGAGACAGCATGCCTGTCAAAAGTAAGATCTATAGGCAGCCTGACCATGTCAGGGACTGCATAAAATAAGAAGTTCAGAAAATGCTTGAACTGGGAGTGGTTGAACATTCTGAAAGCCCATGGGCCTCTCCTGTGGTGCTTGTACCAAAGCCTCACTCAAAAGATGGGAAAAAAGAGATGAGGTTTTGTGTAGATTACAGAGGTCTCAACCAGGTAACTAAAACTGATGCTCACCCTATACCCAGGGCAGATGAGCTCATAGATACACTGGCATCTGCCAAGTATCTAAGCACCTTTGATTTGACTGCAGGGTATTGGCAGGTCAAGTTATCAGAGGATGTTGAAGCAAAAACTGCATTTTCGACTATTGGAGGGCACTACCAATTCACAGTAATGCCCTTTGGTTTGAAATATGCACCTGCCACTTTTCAGAGATTGGTGAATACAGTCCTGCAAGGGTTGGGGGCTTTTAGTGCAGCATATCTAGATGATATAGCTGTCTTTTGCTCCACCTGGGATGATCACCTGGTCCACCTGTGGAAAATTGTAAAGGCCCTGCAGAAGGCAGGCCTCACTATCAAGGCTTCAAAGTGCCAGATAGGGCAGGGGAAAGTGGTTTATCTGGGACACCAGGTAGGTGGAGAACAGATTGCACCACTTCAGGAGAAAATCCAAACTATCATAGATTGGGTTCCCCCTACAACTCAGACCCAGGTGAGAGCCTTCTTAGGCCTCACTGGGTATTACAGGAGGGTCATTAAGAACTATGGCTCCATTGCAGCCCCACTTAATGACCTCACTTCCAAACAAATGCCTAAAAAGGTATTGTGGACAGCTAGCTGTCAGAAAGCATTTGAGGAGCTGAAATGGGCCATGTGCACTGCACCTGTCCTAAAAAGCCCATGTTACTCCAAGAAATTCATTGTGCAAACTGATGCCTCTGAATTAGGGGTAGGGGCAGTCTTATCACAACTCAATTCTGTGGGCCAGGATCAACCTGTTGCTTTTATCAGCAGGAGGTTGACCCCTAGAGAAAAGAGTTGGTCTGACATAGAGAGGGAGGCCTTTGCTGTGGTCTGGGCACTGAAGAAGTTGAGGCCATGCCTGTTTGGCACTCACTTCATTGTTCAGACAGACCACAAACCTCTACTTTGGCTAAAACAAATGAAAGGTGAAAACCCTAAGTTGTTGAGGTGGTCCATATCTCTACAGGGAATGGACTATACAGTGGAACATAGACCTGGGAGTACCCACTCCAATGCAGATGGACTCTCCAGATATTTCCACTTAGACAATGAAGACTCATCAGGTCATGGCTAGTCTTATTGTCCTTCGTTTGGGGGGGGGGGTTGTGTAGGAAAGTACCATCTTGCCTGGCATGTTACCCCCATATTTCACTGTATACATGTTTTTTTAGTGTATGTGTCACTGGGACCCTGCCAGCCAGGGCCCCAGTGCTCATAAGTGTGCCCTGTATGTGTTCCCTGTGTGATGACTAACTGTCTCACTGAGGCTCTGCTAACCAGAACCTCAGTGGTTATGCTCTCTCTGCTTTCTAAATTGTCACTAACAGGCTAGTGACCAATTTCACCAATTCACATTGGCATACTGGAACACCCTTATAATTCCCTAGTATATGGTACAGAGGTACCCAGGGTATTGGGGTTCCAGGAGATCCCTATGGGCTGCAGCATTTCTTTTGCCACCCATAGGGAGCTCTGACAATTCTTACACAGGCCTGCCACTGCAGCCTGAGTGAAATAACGTCCACCTTATTTCACAGCCATTTACCACTGCACTTAAGTAACTTATAAGTCACCTATATGTCTAACCTTCACCTGGTGAAGGTTGGGTGCAAAGTTACTTAGTGTGTGGGCACCCTGGCAGTAGCCAAGGTGCCCCCACATTGTTCAGGGCAAATTCCCCGGACTTTGTGAGTGCGGGGACGCCATTTCACGCGTGCCCTATGCATAGGTCACTACCTATGTATAGCATCACAATGGTAACTCCGAACATGGCCATGCAACATGTCTAAGATCATGGAATTGTCACCCCAATGCCATTCTGACATTGGGGAGACAATTCCATGATCCCCCGAGTCTCTAGCACAGACCCGGGTACTGCCAAGCTGCCTTTCCCGGGGTTTCACTGCAGCTGCTGCCAACCCCTCAGACAGGTTTTTGCCCTCCTGGGGTCCAGCCAGGCCTGGCCCAGGAAGGCAGAACAAAGGACTTCCTCGGAGAGAGGGTGTTACACCCTCTCCCTTTGGAAAAAGGTGTCAGGGCAGGGGAGGAGTAGCCTCCCCCAGCCTCTGGAAATGCTTTGATGGGCACAGATGGTGCCCATCTCTGCATAAGCCAGTCTACACCGGTCCAGGGATACCTGCTCTGGCGTGAAACTGGACAAAGGAAAAGGGAGTGACCACTCCCCTGACCTGCACCTCCCAGGGGAGGTGCCCAGTGCTCCTCCAGCGTGCCCCAGACCTCTGCCATCTTGGATTCAGAGGTGTGCTGGCACACTGGACTGCTCTGAGTGGCCAGGGCCAGCAGGTGACGTCAGAGACTCCTTCTGATAGGCTCTTACCTGTGTTACTAGCCTATCCTCCTTCCTAGGTAGCCAATCCTCCTTTTCTGGCTATTTAGGGTCTCTGCTTTGGGGAATTCTTCAGATACCGAATGCAAGAGCTCACCAGAGTTCCTCTGCATCTCTCTCTTCACCTTCTGCCAAAGGATCGACCGCTGACTGCTCAGGACACCTGCAAAACCGCAACAAAGTAGCAAAGACGACTACTGCAACCTTGTATCTTTTATCCTGCCACCTTCTCAACTGTTTCCTGGTGGTGCATGCTCTGGGGGTAGCCTGCCTCCTTTCTGCACCAGGAGCTCTGAATAAATCTCCTGTTGGTCGACGGAATCTTCCCACTGCAACCGTAGGCAACAAAAGACTGCATCACCGGTCCTCTGGGTACCCTTTCAGCATGACGAGCGTGGTCCCTGGAACTCAGCAACTCTGTCCAAGTGACTCCCACAGTCCCGACTCTTTTCCTTCTATACATAAATAATTGTATTAAGTATTTAGCAAATTGCACTAATGATTCCCCAAAGCTGGCCGGGACCAAAGTTCCATGCTTACTTTATGCAGATGACACTATCCTCCTGTCCAAATCATCCATGGGAATCCAGAATCTGGTTAACCAGTTCGGTGTATTCTGCAGAGATTACGGGTTAGACATAAATCTCAAGAAAACTAAACTCATGATATATAGTCCCCCGAACAAGAAGCTTAGAGCAAATATAAAGATAGATTCAATTCCTCTAGAGAGGGTAATTGAATACGATTCTTTGGGCATCAGACTATCCGATAAGGGCAGCTGGGATGCAGCTATATGGAAAGGGGCACTAACAATCAGCCAAAGATGTGGAGTGATAGGACGCAAAGCTAGCACTGCAACAAGTCCCCCTCTGACCCTCATCTCTGAAATATACAAAGTCCAAATCCGCGCCGCGGCCCTATATGGAGCGGAACTTTGGGGATCTCACAGACAAATGGACACTCTTCAAGTCAAAGAAAATAATTTCCTTAGACACATATCCAGACTAGGGAAGGGTACGCCGATGCTCCCCCTAAGACTGGACCTGGGTCTAAATAGTATTAAAGACACAGCACACTTAAGACCACTTCTGTACTGGGTCAGACTATGGAAAACGGATGAACTCGAACCTTTCAGGTTAGCAGTTAAAGAATTATTGCCACCTTGCTAAGGAAGGGAAAAAGTACGATGGCTAAGGGAGATGAAAGCGGCCTGGGTTAAACTGAATTTATCCCATTATTGGGAAAATCCCGAAATGATTCCTGGTAACGCTAAACGCCTGATCAAAGACCGTTATTGGGAAAAGATCCATGAGGAATCTCTCGGCTCAAATGGGTTAGGTCGGCTGACAGCAGAGTTCCTGCTGGTTAAGCACGAACCTCTGCCTGAAAGCTTCCTGGATCTCCCTATACCAGCCCGTGCTCGCTCTTTATTACTCCAGTTCAGATATGGAACATTGGCAGTCAACAGCTTCACGGCCTGCTGGTCGACCAATAGTTCCTTATCTGACAAATGCACAAACTGTCATCTATGCAAGGAAACTTCTGAGCATGTTCTATTTTTCTGTCCCTTGTACAAATGCCCCCGAGGGAAGTGGATTACCCCCCTGTGCAAAACACTGTCAATACAAAACCGTAACAGTGCATATAGAATATGTAAATATGATACTTCCATGCTGATAGTGAGTTCTGTTTCTAAATATTTGGCAGCAGCATGGAAAATCCGCAGTAGGATCACTACAGATCTTAATCCACCGGTTGAAGTACAGTCTAGAAGTTAGCGAACTAGCACCCTGTTATATTAAGACTGGGATTTTAAATAAAACTATTAGTGCGACCTATCGAGGACAAAAGACTGTATCCCCGAGCATGCTGTCTAATGGGTTACCCCAACAGAAGTGACCTATAGCTCCTCAGCATATATAATTTTACAAATGGTAAGATGCAATTTATTTGATCAACTTATTCAATAGAACTGATTAACTTAGGGCATCATTTTCCACTGGTTGATTTTTAACTTTTGCTAACAGGAGCTATCGTATGTAGTTTTTATGTCTTATTCTTATTGTATAAACCCGTTTTAAAATGGTTTTTATGCTTTTAACAACTGATCAGTATCATTTTAGCATTTAGCGTCTTGCATAGGGTAAGATCCAGAGGCTATTTTGAGAGTCTTGTCTTAACTATTTATGAAACCTTTTATGTAATTTTATGAACTTCTTTCCTGTATTAATTGCCAATGTCCTTTTTATATATATATTTTTTTTTTGTATGCAACGGTTTATGGCTTCTACCTTTTTGTATGTATGATTACTTTTAACTTCTCAAATGGTCCAAATCTGGACCGAATAAACTATTGATTGATTGATTGACTCCCACAGTCCAGTGACTCTTCAGTCCAGGTTTGGGGGAGGTAAGTCCTTGCCTCCCCACGCTAGACTGCATTGCTGGGTACCGCGTGATTTGCAGCTGCTCTGGCTCCTGTGCACTCTTCCAGGATTTCCTTCATGCACAGCCAAGCCTGGGTCCCCGACACTCTAACCTGTAGTGCACAACCTTCTGAGTTGTCCTCCGGCGTCGTGAGACTCCCTTTTGTGACTTCGGGTGGACTCCGGTTCACTCCTCTTCCAAGTGCCTTTTCCGGTACTTCTGCGGGTGCTGCCTGCTTCTGTGAGGGCTCCCTGGCTTGCTGGGCACCCCTCTGTCTCCTCATCAAAGTGGCGACATCCTGGTCCCTCCTGGGCCACAGCAGCATCCAAAAACCCTAACCGCAACCCTTGCAGCTAGCAAGGCTTGTTTGCGGTCTTTCTTCGTGGGAACACCTCTGTAAGCTTCTTCACAACGTGGGACATCCATCCTTCAAAGGGGAAGTTTCTAGCCCTCTTCGTTCTTGCAGAATCCACAGCTTCTACCATCCGGTGGCAGCTTCTTTGCACCCTCAGCTGGCATTTCCTGGGCATCTGCCCACTCTCGACATTGTCGCGACTCTTGGACTTGGTCCCCTTGTTCCACAGGTACTCAGGTCCGGAAATCCACTGTTGTTGCTTTGCAGGTGTTGGCCTTCCTTGCAGAAACCCCCTATCACGACTTCTGTGCTCTCTGGGGGTTATAGGTGCACTTTATACCTACTTTTCAGGGTCTTGGGGTGGGCTATTTTTCTAACCCTCACTGTTTTCTTACAGTCCCAGCGACCCTCTACAAGCTCACATAGGTTTGGGGTCCATTCGTGGTTCGCATTCCACTTTTGGAGTATATGGTTTGTGTTGCCCCTATACCTATGTGCTCCTATTGCAATCTACTCTATACTTTACATTGCTTGCATTACTTCCTTTTGCTATTACTGCATATTTTTGGTATTGTGTACATATATCTTGTGTATATTTGGCATCCTCATACTGAGGGTACTCACTGAGATACTTTTGGCATATTGTCATAAAAATAAAGTACCTTTCTTTTTAGTATATCTGTGTAATGTGTTTTCTTATGACATTGTGCATATGACACCAGTGGTATAGTAGGAGCTTTGCATGTCTCCTAGTTCAGCCTAAGCTGCTCTGCTATAGCTACCTTCTATCAGCCTAAGCTGGTAGAAACACCTCTTCTACACCAATAATGGATAACTGGACCTGGTACAGAGTGTAAGTGCCCCTTAGTACCCACTACAAGCCAGGCCAGCCTCTTACAACCCCCCCCCCGGACATAGCTGTTTGCTTTTACTTGGTGGGAGCTAACACCAGGCTGGACCTGTCAAAGTGCTCCCGCCGGCTGGAACTGGAGGTTTCACCTCTTTCCTGGCCCTATTCAAGGCAGCTCTCTGCATGTAGGAGCAATCCTGGCTCCTGCACAAGATGGAAGCTGGTGGGACTTCAGGGGACTTGAGGTTCCCCCCACGGTCCCTTGGCACCCTTGAATATATGGCCCTGCTCAGGGGAATGGAGTCCATGGAGCCCAATATCAGCCAAGAGAGAGGGGCCACAAGGCCCCTCACATAGTTTCAAAATGTACCCCCGGGAGGGTGGTAGTCTCCAAGGTCCCGGAGGGTCCATTAAGTCCTCCATATATTTTCTAAATGTTGTCCCAGGGAGGTGGTACTCCCAAGGGTGTAGGGGAAGCTGTGTGCCCCCCTTAAGTTATTTTAGTATTAAGCCCCGGGGAGGTGGTGGTCCTGAGGGGGGGCATGTGACCCCATCCATATTTCTTTTAGTATTATCCCAGGAGATGGTGGGCACTGGGACTGGGACATCTGTGCAACCCCTCCTGAGTTTTTTTTATTATGTAGGCCGGGTAGGTGGTGGTCCCCAGGGCCCGAGGGTTCTGTGCAACCCCCAATATTTTTTTTGTATGCTGTTCTGGGGAGGTGGTGGTCCGTGGGAGGGATCCACATTTTTTTTATTCTGTAGCCCCAAGGAGGTGGTAGTCTCCAGGGCCCAAGAAGGCAATGGCACCCCCCCAAGTATATATATTTAATGTTCACCCCCCTTTAAGCTCAAAACCCCTTCAGCCCTGCATGGCGCAGGGTTTGAAGCTTAAAGAGGGTTGACTGCAGGTCTTGGCCGGAAGTCAGGCCCTTTGGCCAACCTCCACAATGCGCTGCTTAAGGCCATGCATGGCATGGGATTGGTGTGGGTATAGGGGCTTTGACTGCATGCCCTGCGGCCAACCTCCGATGCACATGCACATGCGCTGTGATGCGGGGGTGGGTGGTTGTGGGGGGGCTGACTACCAGGTGCTGCAGCCAACCCCCACTGCACACGGCCGAAGGTGGTGAGTGGATTAATGTATAGTAATTAAAATAACTTTATGCTAGAAAAATCATGGAAATTTACTAAAAACACAAAGGACACAGGGACATTATAGTAAGGAAAACAAATTTAGAAAATCATGGAAATACACCAAAAAAAACAAAAGTTACAGGGATGGTATAGTTAGGCTCACATGTTAAACATACAAAACCATAGAAATTCACCTGTTACAGTTAGAGTTATTTCAAGTAACTATAACTCGTGCTCTAATGTAACCTTACATTACAGTACTCATGAAAACATTCATAACATCATTGATAATATCACTGTAACATTTGCTGTACAAATATTCATAAAAAAACATGCATGGCGGATATGGAAGCTATAGTTACCTTAGGGCACTCTCGACCCCAGAAGCAACTGACAATCAAAAAATTGAAGGCATAGTTACAGTTTAGTGGCCAGATGTATTGAATTTTCACACAGCACAACAGCCAAAAATGATTTGCTGTGTTCCATGAGAAGGAGACAGCAGGATTGTGCCCTATCTACAGAGTTATGGCTCTCTCCTTCCCTCTCTCTTCTCCCCTCTCCATACCACTGATGTAGAATTGTGCTTCCGACCACCAAGCACACACCTTTGAACAATAGTGCAAGTGAGTGTTTTTTGTTGCAAACTACTCGGTTTTTGGAATAAGATCATCAATATTACAGGCAAAAAGCTACATGTCCATATCAAACCAGACCTTCACATGCGTTGTTTGGGATTTTACCTGTCTTTTGTAAACTAAGGCTGTGCCAGCAACAGCACTTCTTTATTGGGTCTCTAGTAGCGACATTCCCCATGTTTAAAGCTGGATCACGTTAGGAAATTAGGGTAGATGTATCCTCAGAGGGTGGGTGCACTGAAGAAAGCTAATGGAATTTGGGAACCCCTCAGAGGAGCACATGAAGGAGTTTGTGATTGATTAGTCTGATCTTTTAATCTTTTTAGCAAGATGGAGTATGATGTATGGTTTGATGTATTCCTCTCTAAAGTCCTTTTCAATCCTGAAATTGTTTTTCTATTTGTAAGTGCCAGGAACCTTATACCTGATTATCAATAAACATTTTTTTTAACTTTTCAAATGGAAACACGTAAACAGTTCATGTTTGGTGTCCTTGTAACTGTAATGAAAAATCATCTTGTATGTAAAGTCGGATTTTGCATTGCAAGTTTGAAAATGCCACTTTTATAAAGTTGGCATTTTCCTGCCTTAACCATTTAGGGCCTGCAACCAATCTCTACATCTCATGAGTTGGTGTAATTGGCAATTGGTCTTTGTGTATTCCTCCTGGACTGCCACACACAATAGAGAGCTTAGGTGTGCCTGGAACGGCCATCACTGGCGGCTGGGAGGGCAGAGTTAGACAAAGCCCCACTTCCACCTGAAAAGGCTGAGTCCTGCCATCACACAAAAGGATTGCATACTCCCTGTAGTTAGTCTGGAGTCTGGATTTCCAAGGACTTCAAAGGGAAACCTCTAGAAGCTTCTCCCATTTCAAAGGTAGAACTGGATACAAACATTGGCTCCCAGACACTAAACTCTTCAGTACACTTCAGGACCTGTGGATACTCTGCCAGGATGAAGAATTGCTGTGCTTCTGAAAGGACTGCCACACTGCTGGTCTGTTGTCCTGCTATACTACTGCCTTGGTGGACTTCTGCCTTGTGGTGCTCACCTGCTGCCTGCTACCATCTTGCCTGAGGAGTGAGACTAGACCTGTATTTGTTGAACCCAGGACCCAAAGTGACTCCAAGGGCTAGTTGGCTGACCTTCTGGCTAGAACCTCAGGGCCAAAAGGCTCCAACAACCTTGAAACCAGCACCTGAACCATTTGTGAGTCCTACCCGGCCAAGTGGCTCCATTCAAGTCCTGGAACCTTGGAAGTGGGCATACAGGTGCTCTAACAGCTCAAATGTGAAACCAGCAGAATCAATGCATCTCCTTTCTTGTAAAGATTTAACGAAACAAGACCTAGATGTGCATGGCGTGTTATAAGAGCATGTATGCTCTATGTGGAGTTGAAGAATCTTCGACAGACATGTTGGTTGGGTTTGAGAATCCTGGAATTATTCATCACACCAAGGAGGAGTATAGGTGTCTCTGATAGCCATATTAGAAATGGAATGAGTAAATAACTGTTGTCAGTAATGTCTCAAGTAGGCTTGAGGTACCCAAGAATGTATCAATGTGATGATAGTGGAACTCATAATAATTTAGAAGGTAATGTGTTATAAGGTATTACATTTGATAGATTAGTGAGTTGAATACTTAAGTTTAAAACCTGCCAGAGTTGAAAAAATATATCTTTCTTATCCCTCAGTCTTGGGCAGGCAGAGAAGGAGTTGTGAGCCTGCTCTCAATAATGAAGGGCCTTCCCATTCCAGATGTTGGGAAGTTCAATTAAAGTTCAGGTGGAGCTGCAGTTATATTGTCAAAGGGAGGGACTCATAAACCTTTCAGAACATGCTCATGGCCGTTCTGCCAATGTATTTGAGGCCTACCTGTCTGTAGGGTCCTTATGAAGCAGGGTGGCTGTATTATGAAACTCTGTAAATGTATGCAAATGAAAAAACAAAAACAATGTGTGAGCAGGCTTCCTGTCATTTTTGTTAATTCAAAGGCCATTTGCAGTCTGTTCTCGGGCTCTTCTAGAGCAGATTGTAACCCTGAACATGTTCATACGGTGTAGGTGGAGTAGCAAAGTGGGTTCTGCCCATTTAAGACCCTGGACTAGGACTACCAGATTCTGGATTATTACTGAGAGTGAATCACACCATTTGAATCTTACTTATGGTAAATTCTGAGGAAACAGATTGCTAACTGCCAGTGTCCACATGTTAAGATAGGGTCGCTGCTGTACAGCTTGGGTAAGAATACATGAGCCTGTTACAAGTAAACATGTGAGCACATACATTTGCACATGTGTGCAGGCTGCTGTCTAACTCAGCCTAATATCTGCACATAGGTAGCCTATTACAGAAAGAACCCTTCTTGGATTGGTGCTGACCTGTTGTAAGCCTTCTATTGTGAGTGGCCATTCATGATGTAGATCGTAGTGCTTATTTAAAAGGCTGTGTTCTGACTGATTTATATCTTAAGGATAAAATCGGCACTACCACATAGTTTTGCAATTCTTAGGCCTAGAGTTACTGGTCAGGTATGAATTTCAGGGTAATCATATATGCTAAGTTCAGGTCCTCTGTCCCTTTTGTGAGAACTATAGCCCTTATGGCCCTTTGCGAATTTTACTCATATCATTCACTCAGCCATAGTCAACTTATAGACCTTTGTCTCCCACTCCTCTTATTGGGCCAGGATATTTACTCTGATGGCCGGCAAGAGGATCACAGACCTCGCCAAACAATAGAGCTGTTAACAGTGTTTCACCCAGTTGCTGAGAATGTACAGGTGAGGAAGTCTGTGTCTGCTAACTGAATCTTCAAACTGCACCTGTCCTAGGCTCAATTAAGCCCACAGAAAGAAAGTTGATAGGGCAGATCTCTAGAGCCAAATGTAAGAAGACTTCTTCTTTGAAGTTTTTGGAGGAAAGGATGAGGCAGATGTGCCAGATGGGGCAGAGCTGAGGATCCCAGAAAAGATATTTTTAAAGACCACTTGAAAAGTCACTATTTTTAAATATCACAGAATGCTGTGCAGGAGGGTTGAAGCAGGGGTGGAGTGATCATGTGTCGTCCCAGGATTGGGCGCAGGTGCCTACATTCCAGAATTTTCCATTCCCACTTCAAATCCCTGCACTAAAGAAGACATTGACCCAGGAGCCACAAAAGCAGAATAATGTCCAGCTGGATGGACATGGCAACCGATCCCACTAAGTAGATGGACTAAAGGCCTTTGAACTCTGCTGGCATCTAGAATGAATCTCTCTTGGACCAGTGCACTTGCATGTTTATTCTTCCCCGAGAAGCTGCACAGTAGAAGTAGAAAAATGATTCTGGAACACATTATTCAATACAGTCCTTTTTAGGGCAGGTGTTAGCCAAGACCTTTTGATTTCACAACAAAAATGTACATATAATCACCGTATATATGTATATATACATAAATACATGTCTTAAACTCAGCTCTCTTCATCCATTGGTCTCTTGTGTCATTCACATTTTCCTTCTCTCCACTACAGCATACACCATGGCATAATTACTACAGTTTCCTTTTTCCCAAGAAGCACATCCCCACTAAAGTACTTCTCTTCAGTGCTAGTGTTTTTGTTTTTATAACTGCACTCCTGTATGGACTATAGCTATACTTTTAAACCAGTTCAGTCTTTATGTCCTGCTTTTATGCCTTTCTAGTTTGCTTTTAGTGCTCCTGTGTGCTGTCCTTATATATTTAACAACTATATTACTAATAGACGTAGCCATCCATCTTACATCAATTGTCAGATGTTTTACATTATTGCCTCCATTACAGGAAATTTAAAGCAGCTCCCTGAACACTGTCCAATATCTTATAAAAACAAGTGGTAGATGAATCCTTTCAAGGGTTTGGTTCATTTGATTATAGGTTGTTGGTGCTATGTAGAAGGGCCAGTTGTTTCTCTGGTTTATTCAGGTGCGAGCCCACTCAAATCTGTTTACATATTTTTCTCAGCATAAAGAGGTTAGGCACACTTTTCTATAATGTTAGCACATGGGTGGGAGCCCTGGCCCATACTAATCTCTGGCTCGACAGATCAGTTTTAACTGGTTCACACTAAGGTCACTACTAGAAGGGACAAACACCCATTACTGTTTCTGACACTCTCTCTGAACATATGAGGGTTGGTTACCTAGACAGTTCTTTAAGTGGAATGTACACAAGGAACTTCACATATTCCTTGGTGGTAGACACCTTACAGTCTCACACACACACAACAATCAAACACAGATACCTGCTTATGCAAACACAGACACATAGACACTGAATCACCCATCCGTCGTGATTTACCACCAAAATATAGAGAATTTAACATCAGCCAACCAAAATATCTTGAACAAAAGAACAACCAGAATGTCTTAATGATAAGTAGATAGAGGTAATTATAGGTTTAGTATACTGATATATATATCTTCAAGGAGGCAGCACCACTTTCCCTCCGCCCCTTAGTACCCCCTACCACCACCATGTGTGCGTCGTATTTAAAATACGATGCATCATGGTGCATGGTAGGGGGCAATAGCATCTTCTTTCATGACGCTATTGATGTACTCAGCAGGAGTAGTGCCAAAATATTGCTGATACTCCTGCAGAGTACATAGGGCCCCATTCTAGAGAGTAGAAGGCCCCTTTTAATGCCTGCTCTTGATCAGGCATTAAAAGTGCCGTAAAAAATGGCGTAAGGAAATCTCATAGATTTCCTTATGCCATTTTTTGGGCTTCCCTAACGGGGGAACGTCCCCTTTGCTTACATTATGCCTGGCGCAGGCATAATGTGGTGCAAAGTGTTACAGGGTAGCACAATATAAATACGGCGCAGGGATTTTTGCCTCGTTGGGCCATATTAATGTCAGAATAAATTATGTTAATGTGGCGCACGGTGGCACTAGGGGCCTATAAATATGCCCCCTACTTTCTAGGTTCACTTAATTTCACACAAAACCCAGAATGGTGACACTGCCTCTGTACTCATGATACGATCATATTTCAGTTATACCAACTCACAGCAGGCCAACAAGAACAGATGACTTGTGCAGCCGAACACAGATCCAAAAGGAGCAGGGAATTCTCCTGTGCTGCATGAACAGTTTTGAGAGTGGGGATGCTGACAACAGCTCACTAATGTCTCAGAGCAGTAAAAATCCAAATGCTACTTAAGGAGCAATTGTACTAATTGAGCGAATCCCAGTTAGTGCAAGAGGAACAAGAAGTAGTTTCTAGGGTCTATATTGCATTTTGAAGAATACATACATAATTATATGGCAAAAAAGTGGAGTTGTATGATTTTGCAATTTGCAGCTAATACATCCTCCAAAGAAATTGACTCAGTGCAGCTAAAGTGTTAGAGACAGTCACTGGAATCGAAACTGTTCTCACTGGGGAGGGAGGGTATTAATTAATTTTCAAAGCGTACATTTGTCTGTTTAAAATAGTTTAAATACAGCCGTAGGGAACAAACTTGTCTCAACACATACTGTCACTGCTGTGTGAGTGTTGCCGCCAGGTTGACACATTCTAAAACTCAATCTTCACTGGTGAATTGATCAGCGAAAATATGTCAAATGAGATAGTTGGTCTGCTTTGCCTTCTTGGCTATTAGTGCTTCCCATCACAAAACCACTTCACTGGTTTAAGTCATCGAGAACATTGTGCCTCAAAGGGGAAAGACTAATGGGCTGTTGAAGTAGATTATTTGTTCTCGTTCTCTTTTTAACACAAACAAGTTGTGGCTAAAAAAAGACGTCCACTAGCTATCGCCACTGGCATTTTGTGGAAAGATTGATCTAATACTTTTGAGTTGGTGTAACAATTTTGAAACTTCATTGTTCTCTATGCTGCCAGTGCAAGCTTAAAGCACGAAAATGACGTACCTAATAGAAATTCAGAAACACCTGTTACACTTCAAAAAGTCCAAAAGTGTCTTAGATGCATAAGTACTTTGTTGTTTCAAAACCTGTATATTTACAAGAGAAATATCAGGCACTCAGTTTGTGTAATAAAGAAAATCGTGTCATTCTGAAACACAGGGCCACAGCAGAAATGCTACCGATCATAAATATGTTTCCAGAAAAAGTACAACCAGGAGGAATAGAAAATAAAACGGTATTGTGCCACACTGACAATGTCATCATAATTACCATGTGCCCATGATAAGAAGGCCATGGAATGATGCTCTGTAATCAACATAATCAATTGGAGTAAGTATTTAAACACGCCATGACCTATGTAAGTTTAAACATTTGTTGTCCTTTAGATTAACCTATTTGCTGCCAGGCTTTCCCCCCCCCCGCAGGTGCCGAGCCTTTTTTTGGCTATTTTGGGTAGTTTGCGCTTAGGCCCTCATAACTTTTTTTCCACATAAGCTACCTTGCCTAATTTGCGTCATTTTTTTCGCAATATTCTATGGATTCTAGAGGTACCCAGAGTTTGTTGGTTCCCATGGAGGAGACCAAGAAATTAGCCAAAATATAGCAATTTGTTTTTTAAAGTGGGAAAAAAGTGCTGTAGAAAAAGCATGTGGTTTTTTACCTGAAAATGGCATCAACAAATGGTTTGTGGTGCTAAAATTACCATCTTCCCAGGTTTCACAAACAGTCAGATTTGAATGTGAAAATCACATTTTTCAATACAATTTTGGCATCTTACTGGGACATACTCCATTTTTACTACTTTTTTTGCTATCAGCCTCCTTCCAGTTCGTGACAGAAATGGGTGTGAAATCAATGCTGGATCCCAGACAGCTAAACATTTCTGAAAAGTAAAAATTCATCAAGGGGTAATTTGTAAAAGATCCTTCAAGGTTTTCCTACAAAAAGTATCAGCTAAAATAAATAAAAAATGAAATTAAGGTAAAAAAAGAGCCATTACTGTCTACGTTTTCTTCTATAACGTTTTCCACCTATGGTAGCTTTTTGAAAGCAATATACCATTACATCTGCTGGACTCTTCTGGGTGTGGGGATGTATAGGGCTTGTAGGTTCATCAAGAACCCAAGGTACCCAGAGCCAATAAATGAGCTGCACCTTCCAATGGGTTTTCATTGTATACCGAGCATACAGCAATTCATTTGCTGAAATATAAAGATTGAAAAATAGGTATCAAGGAAACCTTTATATTTCCGAAATGGGCACAAGATAAGGTGTTGAGAAGAAGTGGTTATTTGCACAACTCTATATTCCGTGCTCCCCATACTAGCATGTGAATTACAGGGCATTTCTCAAATAAACTTCTTTTTTACACATTGTCTTACCTTTGGAGGGAAAAAAACGAGAAAGACAGACAAGGGGCAATAACACTTGTTCTTCTATTCTGTGTTCTTCCAGGTCTCCCGATAAAAATGGTACCTCACTTGTGTTGGTAGACCTAGTGCCCGCGACAGGAAACGCAACATGGACAAATCACATTTTTACATTGAAATCTGACGTGTTTTTTGGAAAGTGCCTAGGTGTGGATTTTGGCCTCTAGCTCAGCTGACGCCTAGGGAAACCTAGCAAAACTGTGCATTTTTTAAAACTAGACACCTAAGGCAATTATGGATGGGATGACTAGCAGGGCTCTCACCAGGTTCAGTTTCTGGAATCGTTTGCAAACCTCAAAATTTGGAAATCAAACAATTTTTCGTCACATTTCGGTGATAGAAAGTTCTGGAATCTGAGAGGAGCTACAAATTTCCTTCCACCCAGCATTTAACCAAGTCTCCCGATAAAAATAGTACCTTGCTTGTGTAGGTAGGCCTGGTGACAGGAAACACTATGAAACACAACATGCATGCATTAAATGTTTCTCATGAAAACTGATCTGTTTTCTTGCAAAGTGCCTAGCTGTGGATTTTGGCCTCTAGCTCATCCGGCACCTAGGGAAACCTAGCAAACGTGGACATTTCTGAATACTAGATGCCTAGGGGAACCCAGGATGGGGTAACTTGTGGTGCTCTCACCAGGTTCTGTTACCCAGAATCCTTAGCAAACCTCAAGATTTGGCAAACAAAACACTTTTTCCTCACATTTTGGTGCTGCAAAGTTCTGGAATCTGAGTGGAGCCACTAACTTCCTTCCACCCAGCATTCCTCAAGTCCCCCAATAAAAATGGTACCTCACTTATGTGGGTAGGCCTAGTGCCCTCAACAAGATATACCCAGAAACACAATGTGGACACATCACATTTTCCCAAAGAAAACTGACTTGTTTTTTGCAAAGTGCCTATCTGTGGATTTTGGCTTCTAGCTCAGCCAGGACCTAGGGAAACCCAGCAAACCTATGCATTTTTGAAAACTAGACATCTAGGGGAATTTAGAATGGGGTGACTTGTGGGACTCTCACCAGGTTCTGGCACCCAGAATCCTTTGCAAACCTCAAAATTTGTCTAAAACACACTTTACCCTCACATTTCAGTGCTGCAAAGTTCTGGAATCTGAGAGGAGCCACAGACGTCCTTCCACCCAGCATTTCCCCAAGTCTTCCGATGAAAATGGTACCTCACTTGTGTTGGTAGGTCTAGTGCCTGCGACATTATGGGTAAGAAAATGGTGCGGGCCCACGTGAAGCACACTACCCTGGACTCACCCAGATGTTTAGTTTTCAGATGTGTCTAGGTCTCGTAGATTTTTCTAGATGGCAGGGTCTAAAAAGTGTGGCCCTCACCATTCCATGTGGGACGATTTTGAGAATTAGCTAAGCTCTCATGGCAAATGTAAAATCAAAACTCAAAATAATCAAATGTCCTCTTGCTTGCCATTGGGATAAGATCTTTTATTGTGTGGGGGAGCTGAAAGACTGTTACCCCCTTCAGTTGGGGTGGGGGCATAACCATGCCCATTCTGGTAGGTAACCACCACCCCACAATTTTTTACTTTTTTAAAAATTCCCTGCATCTAGTTGGCTTTCTGCCCCCTCCCCTCAGGAGTGGATCAGGGGTAATTGCCCCATCTGCCCACCAGTGGGCGCAGCAAGTTTGTCCCCATTTATCTGGGATGGGGGTATGGCCCTACCCCACCCTCTTTTTTGAAGAAAAAATCTGGTGTAGATCTGATGCCCCCTATGGGGGCAGATGGGCTTTACAAAAATAGGCTGATCTGCCCCCAAGGAGGGCAGAAATGGTGAACAGTAATGTGCCCCCATGGGGAGCGTCCCTTGTCCAAGGGGCTGCCTGCCCAAACAAAACACACAAACACACCAATCCCTGGTGCCTAAGTGGTTTCTACCCCTCTTGCGGGCAGATGGGCCTAAAATAAAATTGCCCCCCCAGGGGAGTGACCCTTGCGTAAGGGGTTGCTCCCTACCTGTAAAAAAAAAAAAACCCTGGTGTCTAGTGGTTTCTAACCCCCCTCCCTCCCCCGGGACAGATTGTCCTAAAAAAATAGGCCGATCTGCCACCAAGAGAGGGGCAGAAATGGCCTAAAATAAAATTGCCCCCCAGGGGAGCGACCCTTGCCTAAGGGTCACTCCCCTTGCATGAAATGATCACAAAAAAAAAAACCCTGGTGTCTAGTGGTGTCTGCCCACCATGGGGGTAGTTTTGCCTAATAAAAATAGGCCAATCTGCCCCCGGGGGGGGACAGAAATGGCCTAAAATAAATGTGCTCCACAGGGGAGCGACTATCGCCTAAAGGGTCGCTCCCTGCCTAAGAAACAAAAAAAGGATTCCTAGTGCCTAGAGGATTCTGCCCCTCTTGGAGGCAGATGGGCCTAAATCACATAGGCCAATCTGCCCCCAAGGGGTCAGAAATGGACTTATAATAAACAGCCCTCTGTGGAGAGCGACCCATGCCCACGGGGCCGCTCCCCTTCTTCGATTAACTATGGTAAACAAAATACCTGGTGTCTAGTGGGCATTCCTCAGAGAGACAAGAAAAGGAAAGGAAACACATTTCCATTCATTTTCATGCCTCCCTGACCTCCCCAGCCCCACCCTGAGGAGAAACTAATCAGTTAGTTTCTCCTCGGATTGCGCTGGAAGCCATACTTTCAGCGTAATGGAGGTGACCTCTGATGAGGTCAGATTGTGATTGCGCACTGATGTCAGAAGATGTCACGGGTGGAGGTATCGAAGGTAGAAGAGGATGCAATTCCACATCCATCCCTGCCCAGGGGATGGGGGTGAGAAGCCCACCGGAGAGCCCTAGTGCTCCCCCCATGGGCCGAGTGCAGAACGTAACAGTTACGTCCTTGGGACCCGAGCGCTGAGGATATAACCATTACATCCTGGGCACCCAAGGGGTTAACAATGCTAAATCATGCGCAAGACCAAATGATAAAAAAACAGAAACATCATATGCTGTCCTAAACGCCTGAAAAATCTTAATCGAATTAAGAAATTTAACATTAAACACTCCAAAAGAACAATACAGAATAACAACAGAATCAAATGAATAGACAGCATACATTTAGTTTGTGCAGTTGAAATAAACAATATAAATTAATAAATAGTCAAATGTAGACATTAGGTCAGGCATCCCTAACTAGCACTCTAATTAGAAAAGCATGTGTGGGATTAATGGCAAAAGGAAAATAAGACAAAAATTAATTTGGAAAACATCTAACTATGGCGCTACCTAAAATAACCAGTTTTATAATCTAAAGAGGAAAACTGCAAGGAAAACACAAATGCCTATTGGGAATACCACTCCTAAATAGATCAGAAAGCAGCAGAAACTTCATCAGCAGAGCACAAAAGCAACATGTCTTCATAGAACTGCATCAGAACATTAGAGGGAAACAATTCAGTAAAGTTGTGCCCTATATAACCGAACTGTCAGAATCATGCAAGAACTAAGCAATAACATCTGACCAGAACTGAAGCTAAATAAAATCTGACTTATATCATCTAAAAACTTTGCTATATTAAAGTTCCAAAAGTTACCAACTATGCTTCTATTGGACATGACTATGTCGGGGGGGGTTAGTTTGCAGCCAATAACCATCCTCTGTGCATGAGATGTATCTCTTCATGTTTTCTGCAGCCATGATTGGATCACACTGTCACTCCTTTCTCTCCTCTCCTGACATTAGCTTCAATACAAAAGTTACATTTAAAACTATGTGAAAACATTACAATAGCTTCCTGCCAAAATTGAAACATGAGCAGGACAAAATATATTATATGAAAAACAGGACATTGAGCACTGAGACCCTTTATTTAACTAAGAGTTTTTATCTCAATGAAATATGCAACACAAACTGTGAAAGCAAGACGGAAATTTCCACTGTGCAAGTGACACAGGTTGTTTGAAAAAAACATTATTCTGCAAACTTAATATTTTTTTAAACATCATGCCTATGGAAAATTACTAAAACATAAGGGGGCATATTTAAGAGGCTCTAGCGCCACCCGAGCATCTCTTTTAGTGACGCGCCAGTGGCACTATGCACTGCACCGTATTTACAAGGTGGTGTTAAGCCACTTTTTGTGGCTTAACGCTACCTTGTAAATAAGGCCCTTCACACTAAGCACTTTGTGTGGAAGGGGTGTGCAAAGTGTGTTCCTGTGGGCATGCCACAGCAACATCCATTGCATTTTGACACTGCCCCAGATTTACTAGTTTTTGTAAACCTGAGGCAGCGCCATAATCTAACGCCAACCCAGGGGTGCGTTAGATTGGCACAACAAGGAGAAATGCTTTCATTTCTCTTAATTTTTTGGTCTTTCATTTTGCAGCCCACCTAGAAGGAGCAAATTGCCATTGAAGATTGTTTTTGTGGTTGTGTTGGCATGCAGCAACAACTTTTGTGCTGGCACTTGGGGGAAACTCAGGGGTGTACCGTATTATTGTAAATACGCCGCATCTCTGCATTTTGAAAATGACGGTGCGTGACGCTGCCAAATTTGGTGCAGCGCGCACACCATCATTTTCACTTAAATTTGGCCAGAGGTCTTTAAACTAGTGCTAAGCATGAAGAATAAAACATTTCATTCAAAATGTAACCCATTAATCTTTTAGTATACAAGAATAAAAATAATAATTTTCAGTATGTTTAATTATATTTAAACAAAATACATTTTCATTAGTTATCATTTAATTTCATGTCAAACTTCATTGTGGCTAGCACCAGTGAGATCATATTTCCCAAATAATACATTTTATTTCATTATTTAACATTATGTTTAAGTGACACAATTTTATTAATAATGTTTACACTCCAACAATACCTCCTATGATGACTAGCTTTGTTGTTACAAAAGAAATACTTAATAATACTTATATTAATATTAATAGGACAATTCAAAACTTAGTTTTTTTAGTATATCTATTATTTCTCGGTTTTCTCCAGGTTTCAGAATGAAAGTATTTGCTTCTCATCTTTTTCATTTGAATTTCTTTCCTCCTCTGTTAATTTTCCATCCTTTGCCTTTGCATGACTCTATACAATTTGTAAAATCCAATTATGCAAATTACACATTCAACCACTATTATTAATGGTTTCAGTATCATTCCCACAACACCCTGATCAAGATTTCCCAATCAATTTTTTACTTTAGCAAAACTTTTGCCTATATTTTCCCATACACCTGGTTATATCAGGTCTATTAAATCCAAATTTAAATCTATCAAATTCTTAATGAAATTTCTCATTTCTTTACTGTTATCAGGGATAAATGTGCAACAATGTTAAGCATCTTTCAGACTCTGCCTTCCTTTGCCAAAAGGATGCCTAATGCAAGACAATTCTGAATAGCCATCAAACGTTCTGCAACCATTTCAGTATCCATCAATACGATTGCTCCAGAAAAATCTGTTTGCATTCTATCTACAATAGTAGACAGCTTTCTGATTTTCATGTCATTCAGAACAACGCCTACAGAAGGAAGAATTGCTCCAAATATATCTCCAACTATTTCCAAATAACTTTTTGATCTTGATCTCAGGTTCTCATGTGTTTTGTCTATGTTGTCAATATGATGCATTTTAGGAAAAAACACTCACAGGTAGCAAGCACCATACCATCCCTTAGGGAGATGATAATAAGCACTTTTTCCACTGATAAAATAAACCGCAGGAATCACAGGATCTTGCCCTTTCAGCATAAAGGCACATGTGTTCTTAAAAAGAAATACATGTCTGCATTCAATTGTTCCCATAAACTTAGTATCAGTTATGTATTGAGGTCTGTATATACAAAGCTTTCGTACATGTTGATAATCTAAAGCAAGCTTCCCTTGTGTGTTAGTTACACTATATGCATAGCCATTCTTGTAAATGTGTTTCTATGTTCTCCTTCAGTTCTTTTCTTCTATCATCAGCCTGATCCAGGAAAGTTTTCTCAACTTGTGAAAGTGTACATGTGAGCTTGTTACGCTAAGCATAGGCAGTCCCAAATGTTAATGTAGGTTCAAAAAACCTCCTACAATGCTAATGTTCTAAACTCTAGCAATACTACTCAAATGTTGGTTAACTGGGACCAATGAAAAAGCAGTATCCATATTTGAATCAAAATATTGGATGCCTTCTTGATTATAGAATCTTGTTAACAGAAAACTTCAACTAATTCCATATGTTAGTGGTAAGCCATGATGTAATGTCTTCTTGCACTGATGAAGGAATTTCTGTACACACATAACACCCTCCCAAATCCATTGTTTCAACATATTCACACAATAAGCGATGGACAATATTAGAATAAAGATCTCCCTGTGAGTTGTCTAAGTGTAAGTATTTCTCATCCCTATTAAACTACTCTAATTTAGAAAGTGTAGTAGACTCTGGAGGAGGTGTGTAATTAGTTTCAGCTTTACTAGTAACACTCATACTTACAATCAACAACAAACTTATCATCACACATACAATTGCTAATCCAGCACACATACGCTTACAACACCTGTATTTCTTAATACTATTGTGATTGGAATCCATGACATATAAAGAATCAGAAAGTGAAATGGAAAAGAAAAATGAATTTAACTATGCAGCCAAAACAAAAGTAAAAAATAATCTTCAGACGTCTCTGCGATTATTTACAACAGCTTTCAAACTTTCTCTAGAACTTTCAAAAATCAGTTTAGCAGCTTTGTCAAGATCAGTTTCAAATGTCTCTTGTTATATCATCTCTTGATCTCTAACTATTACTTCCAGTGTATAATGTCTCTCTTGTTCAATTGGCAATGTGAACTGTATTCTCATGATCAAAACAAAAGGACATAAACTTCTGTTCCTATTCATCAGCTGCAAGAAATGCCCATTCAGGACCCGTGTATCTTAGACTTGCAACTCTCTTTCTCTTTGGTCTTATATTTGAACTTTTTTTGTTCACTAAGGTCTGTTCATTCTGTTGTTTCTCCTTCCTCATTTATTCTCAACAGTACATCAGGAACCTTTTCAGTTTCATGCATTGTAGGCCACTTGTCTCCTTTCAGAGTTTCTCTAGACAGTGATGGAAAAACTGGGTTTACGATTCTTCTTGGTTCAGCAGGATTTTGACAAGCCCTTCTTTGACTTTGACTTGCTTCACCTGCCCACTTCAGGAAGAGTCAAATCTGCATGAAGTTGATTCAAGTCAACTCCACTTTCAGCTTCTTCAGGGAAAAAGATCTGCTTTATCTCTTTTTCCCAATCGCCTGCTTCTGGGAGAGTCCTCCTTATACTCGACTCTCCTGTTACATTTGTTCTTTGATTCTGCTGTTAGAGGAATAACAGAGATTGACCTCTATTTCATCCTTCAGAGGTGTACCTAGATCTTCACCAGTTTGCCCTGTCTTTGCTCTTGAAGTCTTCTGCTCTGTCTTTATCAATTGCTCTTCCTGAGACTGCATTACTTCAGTTGGTGCTCTCAGCAACACTGGATCTTCTTCCATAGGATACATCACTTTGCTAGTATGGCTCGCAGGGACCCAGTTTGGAACTCCAGCACACGTCACAGCAGTCGTCATCACCAGAATGGTCTGGTAAGGGCCTTTCAACCTAGGCCCCAAACAAATCTTCTGCACGTGCTTCTTGATCACCACCCAACCACCAGCTTGGATACTATGAATCTGGTCTTGGGATGGTGGCACGGCTATTGCATCTACCTGGTGAGACAAAGAGTGAACCAACTGAGCTAGACCCTTGCAGTGTTCCGGTACCAAGTCATTTGTTATATTTACAAGTGCATTTGCAAGAACAGCTAGCAATCTCATTGCTCTGCCCATTAGGATCTCATGGGGAGAGAGTCCAGTGTTTATGTCAGGGGTACTTCTCATGCTCATTAGAACCATAGGTAGAGCATGTGGCCATTTCACATTTGTGGATGCACACATTTTTGCCAATCAAGCTTTCAAAGTTCTATTCATTTGTTCTACTAGTCCAGATGCTTCAGCTCGATAACTACGATGCAGCTTCTGCTCAATGTTTAAGGCTGAACATAATAATTTTATCACCTCCTTGTTGAAGCGACTTCCTCTGTCTGTTTCTAAAGAGGCTAGAAACCCGAAAGAGGGATCAACTCTTTAAGTAACAATTTCGCTACTGCAGGGGCTATCATTTCTATGTGAACGATAGGCTTCAATCCAGTGACTAAATATACAGACAATAACCAACACGTATCTCAAACCACCACACCCAGGCACCTCAATGAAACCCATCTGCATTCTGTTAAATGGACCATCTGCTCTTCCAATGTGACTGAAATTAACAACATTTCTTTTTCCTATGTTCATTTGTTAATATGGAATGCAAATGTGACTAATTACTTCAGCAACCTGTCTAAACTTTGGATTGAACCAGGATTACTTAAATGTTAGCATCATTGCATCTCTGCTAATGTGTGTTTGGCCATGAAAGTATCTTGACATTTGCATCAGTAGACAGTTTGGCAAAACCACCTGCCCTTCATTTGAAACCCAAAGTTCATCATTTCCTCTTTGTGTGCAACCCAATTTTATCCAGCTTTTTTTGTCATCATCTGGAACCTCATCTTGGAATCTTTTTATCTCTTCCTTAGTGTCAATTGCTGTCAACATGTAACTTTGACTTGTCTCATCAGTATTCATTGCACCAACATTTTTCCAATCTTCATTAAATGCCATGCAGTTCAGGGCAGTGAAGTGAGCAACCTGATCCGCATGGGAATTTCCCATGGAGATTAAATTGCTTGATCCCTTATGTGCACTACACTTGACCACTGCAATTCTTTGATACAATTGTAGGGTTTGTAACAAATCATGAATTCTATCACCATTTGTAACTGGTGAGCCAGAAGACGTCATGAAACCTCTCTGGGACCATAACTACCTAAAACAATGTACTATACCAAATCCATATTGAATGTCTGTAAAAATCATAATTTTAAGCTGAGCAGAAATACAGCATGCTCTAGTAAAGTCTACCAATTCAGTCACTTGTGTAGAAAATACTTCTTGAAGCCATGAAGCTTCAAGTATGCCAGAGCTAGTGCACCCAGCAGAAACAGATCTCAAAAGTCCCACACTGTATCTTAAACAGGAACCATCAACAAAAATGATTTGATCATTTTTCTCTAACGAGCTATCCTCAACATCAGGTCTGGGTTTGGTGCACCTTTCAGTAACCTCAAAGCAGTCAGGTTCAAGTTAATTTACATTTTCATTTTCAGCATTGTCTATTGGGAGCAAGGTTGCTGGATTAAACACAGTTCAACCCTTAAAGGTGATGTTCGGTGAACCTTAAATTGATAACTCATAGCTGGTCAGCCTGGTATTTGTTAAATACTGAGTCTTGGTCCTGGTAAGCAAGTCCTCAACTGAGTGAGGGATCAAAACAGTTGAAGAATGTCCTATCACAATCACAATGCTCTCACACTGAGTGGGGGGCAACCCAACTGCAGCCACATTCTTTAAGCAGCCGGGCAAAGCTGCAGCAACAGGATCCAATGTAGCAGAAAAATATGCTACAGGGTGGTTTACGCCACCATGTATCTGTATCTGGACAGAAAGTGCATGACAATCAAGTTCATGCCAAAACACTAAAACATTTTTGATTATTCAGGGATTCCCAGAGCTTTATTCCAGCTCCATCAAAGGGCACTGGATCAGTTATGTCTTTGCTGGCCAATCTCTGTAATGGCGTTTAAATAACAGAAAAATTGGGAATCCATTCACAACAGTAACTCACCATTCCCAAAAACATCATGACATCTCTTTAAGTAACTGGAGGGTTCATTTGCAAAAAAGCTGTAACCCTTTCTCTAGACACCTTCCTCACATCTTTCTCTATCTGATGTCTCAAGTATTTCACTTACTTCTGACAGTACTGTAATTTTGCTGAGGACACCTTATGTCTATTCTCACCCAAATGTTTTAACAAGGCAATAGTATCCTGTCTGCATGCTTCCTATGTCTTTGAAGCAACCAATTAGGCATCAATGTACTGAACCAATGTTGATTGAAAAGGCATTTCCAATGATTCCAAATTCTTTTTCAACATCTGAATAAAATGGATAGGGATTCTGAAAAACCTTGCAGGATCCTGCACCAACAATACACACAAAAAGAGAAACAGGCTATCCTCATGTAGGCCCAGATCTCTGTACTAGGAGTGAATGTTTGACATTGTTTAGCATTCCGTCCAACACTCTTTCTTTTTGCATTTGTCGCCCTCAGTGGAAGGGTATTCCCACATGTGGGTCCCTGCTCCCCATGCTACTGGAGCCAAGCTAGCCTTGGCTGATGAAGGGTGAGACCCTGAAACCAGTCCCAGGATGCTTGTTTCCAGTTCAGGGAAGACCTGGCTTGGCAGTTTGGGCTGGACTGTGCCCATGGGGAGCAGGGTCAAGGCTGATTTGCATATGGCTGAGTCCGAACTGGAATGGCATGGGTAACAAAAAAACAATGGATTTAGGCCTAGATCTCTGTACTGGGGCTGAATGTATGTCATTGTTGAGCATTCTGTCCATCACTTGTTCTTTTTGCAATCTTCATGTAGAGGCACTGAGAAAAATGCCTGTGACAAGTCCACTGGACAACATTTGACTACAATTTCATAAATTTTTCTCAAATCCTGAACAAATTGAAATTTCCCACTTGGTTTTCGCAAACCCATAATAGATGAATTACATTGGCTGCTCAGCATTTCTTTCAAGACTCCTTGCTTAACAAAATCTGCAATTACAGGAGTAACTCCTTCAATTAAGTCTGGTGCCATGTGATATTGAGGGGTCTTTGAAAAAATTGCATTAGGTTTCTCTGTGTTTTTAACTGGTTCAACTCCTTTAATTAGAATTTTCCAGAAAGATACCAAACCTTTGAAATAACTGTATCTCGTAAGTCAATTGGCAGGTCCTATAATGTAAATGCAGGATAAAGAGTAATCAATGAAAACTCTTCATTAATCAAATTACAATTTCCAACTGGTAAACCTGATTCTTCATCAACACTATTTGTTTGAATGGCAATCCCATCATTTGAGCAAGTAAATGAACATCTTGTTTTGCATGACAAACCTCCTCCCAAAGGGCTTACTTGACTCCAGTCAAAAACTACAAATATCTGCATGCATTCAAAATTACCAATATTAACTGGAACTGGTTCAGTAATCAGATTTGTCAGGTGCTCGTTTGCTACTCCTGCAACCTGTACTGTTTTTTCCAGAAAGTGGCACATTAGGGACTTCTGCAGTTCTGACAGTAGAGCGTGTAGCTCCTGTGTCAACCAGTAAAGAAACATCATGACCCATTAGTGTTCCATTTACATAAGGACCACTCTGATCCACCTCTAGTGAAGCTGCTAGTACACATTCTTCTTCATCCGAACTCTCGCTCACAATTTCATCATTAGATTCATCCTCACTGTGCAAAGGATATTGTTGTATGCATGATAGATTATTTTGATTTAACTTTTGACACATGTTATGCTGAGGAACCACTATCTGTTGCTGTGGCATTGAAGCTTGAGGTATTTGCATTTGCTGCTGTGGCCACATTTGCATCTGTTGCATTTGCTGTGCTACCTGAAAACGTGGCTCCTGCATCTGCTGTTGGGGAATTTGCATTTGCTGCAGAATCTGCTATTGAGTATTCATATTTCTGAACATTTAAATTAGGATTCCGAATTTTCAGTCCTCTCAAATTAGGAAAATTATTCTGTTCATTCATCTACACAACACCATCCTGTTCCATCATTGGGCAGTCCTGTTTCCAATGTCCACGGCCACCACAAGCATGACAAGGTAACATCATCATCAATGTCTGCATAATCACCTGAATTAACATTAGTATTCAGATCAAAACCTGCACAATTTCCCTTTCTATTTCCAAAACCATCACGTCCTCTACCTCTTGCCAGTCCCTGACTCTGAATCATTTGCATGTGTCCCTGTTGTTGTGGAATTCCCTGTATCCATGATTGTGCTGCTCTAACCTGCATCGCCATTGCCTTTCCTTTCAGTCTCTTCTGGTTCATTTAATTTCATTCTCAACACTGTAATATTTAGCAAATTGCAATACTTCATCAACTAGTTTGGCTTGCCAACAAATCAAATGACTCTTAAGCATGGTACCAACTTCAGGTCTCATTCCTTCAGCAATTAGGAACACAAAATGAATCATGTCTTTGAGCTCTATTGTTTCTGTACAACTGTAATGTTTGAATGCCTGCAACAATCTTCATAATATGCATGTATTGACTCCTTTGCTTGTGGAGCTGTCCTACCACTTCTCTGCCAATCATTTTTTTTAGGGCAAAATTATTGTTTTCAAAAACTCAATCAACTTGTAATAGTTTTTCATTACTTGAGGAGATGGTACACTTGTAGCTGGATCTTGTGGAGGTTCTCTTGACGGCCAATGAACACTTCTTTTGCACTCAATCCATAAATCAGCTGGGACCACTATTTCTAACTGAGTATTTTAATCCTCCCATAGACATTTTGCAAGTTTCACAAACCTATCTGTTTGCTGGTACCATTCCACTGTTTTTGTCTCAATCTCTGGTAATCATTTGTCAATTGTGAAATATCACTCCTGCTCCAAGCGACATTAACATAGTTCCCTCCAGGAATTTCTCTCATTGGTAATATCTTTAGTAGACAATTAGTCTACTGTGTATCAGTAGAATTCAAATGTGCATGCTCTCTTATCCTCTGATCTCTTTTCTTTACCCATCTGCCTTCCCATTTATCTAATGCTCCCCATGTTTGAATACTTTGGATTAATTCCCTAATGTGAATTTTGTATTCCAGGAGATCTAATGTTCCCAATATCTTTTGAATCAAATTCTAATCTGTAACTCCCCTTCAAATGTTTAGACTTCTCAATATCCACTTCATATTTTTCTGCAAGATCTGTTAACTTCTGATGTATCAGAAGATTAATGAAGATCTGATAACTTCTGATGTATCAAACCTGCTCTATTTGTGACAAATTTACACATGAAGTGTAACTCATCTTCAGTATGCAGCTCAATTCTATTTAATTTGTGTTCCCTCAATCATTTAATTTAATTATAATTTTAATCTTGATAAGTGCAGTGTTCCTTTGCCTTCAGCCACTGTTTTCATTGCTGATGCTCCACTCACTTTATCCAACGAGTCTGTTAATTGCTAAGCTGTCAAGCCTTGTAAAGAAACATTATTATATACTTTGGGCACGCACTGTGGAGTATTACATGGATGACCAATTACTCTCTTAGGTGTCATCACAATTGAATTTGAACTTGAATTTAACTTCTCCAAACTTTGGGAAATCCTGGAAAAAGTTAAATCTTTAAGCAGGCCTGATTTGTTAAAAGTGTGATTCATTGGAGACACAACTTCCGTAAGTAGCATTGAGTCTCTCCATTTCTGCATTTGAATCAAAAAGATTCTATACATTACTCTCATTATTTCCCTGGGCATACAGTGGAACGACTGGACCAATTGTAAGAGGAACTGTTAATGCTTCTGGGGTTGATTGAACTTTCTGATTTCTTGAGTAAATTACTCCAGAGATCTGACCTGTAAGTACTGAGGAACTTGCTTGCCTTACTGTTACTGGAGTATACTTTGGCATTGTCTGAGCTCGACTAACAACTTGCACAGGAGTCATTGAATTAGATGAAGGCTCCACCTGAACCAACATTGGTTTCTGTTACATCTATGGTATCAGTGATGGTGGCACCACTGGTACTGTCATGCTCAGTACAGAACTTACAATACGAACCGTAGAATAAGCTATAGGTAGCCCAAACTGAGTCATAGGTGTCTGAGTTACAGCAATAGCAGGAACATTAGTTGCAATCTGTAGTTGGCTCTTTGTCACCACAACTGGAGATGCTGCAATTCGAATAATACTAATACCTTGACTTGCTTCTTGTGCTGTATATGGTAGGGGATGATTTCTCAACAATTGCATTATAAATTCATCATCGTCTGAGTCACATCATAAGTCAGCAATCTCATAGCTTCATCTGACTTTGACACAATTTCTTCAAGATCCTTATTCTTTTTCCTTATCTTTGGTCTAACGCTGTCCTCTTTCTCTTATGTAGGATACATTCCAATACCCTGTAAGGTTTCTGTTCTCCAAACATTCTGATCATTGTCCCATCTTGCTCCTAGCAATGTTTTCTCAGCTTTTCTCATTCATCTCTCAAATTTCAATTTCTCTTGTTGTCTGAGCACTAACTCCCAAATAGCCAAAGCTTCAAATTGTGCTGTCTCGGAGGGGGCATTAATTCATAAAGTACCTTTCTCAAATTCTCTACAATTCTCATAGTAAAACTTCCATGAGCAGGAAACACGAATCCCTCTTCCTTCTCTGTAATTTTGCACCATTGTTTCAAACAAATACATGCTGAAGGACCTTTCTCCTCAATTACAATGTATGCAGGTGTACCTTCTGGCATGGCAATTTCTCCAAATTTGACTGGAAGGAAAGCATCTCCTCTTAATGCACTCTTTAATGCTTTGAAAAATGGATTCTTTGCCCTTAATTTGACTCAAAACTACAAATTAAATTCAAAACAGGAAGTAATTCAATCCCAAAATCCTTTTCGCTTGCTATTCTTGACAAATAGTGAAACGCTATTGTCCATCAATCCGTTCACAGCTCCTTTTGAAAAACCAACCAATCCCAGCACTGACCCAATGACATCACACTTCCACACAGCAGCTGATAAAGCCTCGCAGACAAGTCCTTCAAGACTGATTCACATATCAACGAAATACAAAATATTGCGAGCACTAAAGAAAAAAATCAACAAACCAACTTGTTTGCTTACTACAGGTAGGGGCTCAATCACTTCAGAGGCTTTATGGAATTTTCAACTGCGGTTTTTAGCTCTGACAGCTACTCATTCGACTTTAGTTTTCTCTCATGTGCAAGTAAAATTCGACCTGCAAATTTCACCCTTGACTAACACTAGATCCTCCTTGAGCGCTCAGGAATCACCAAGTACCTGTCAAACTAGCACTCCCTTAACACGCACAATCGAAATTCTATTTGTCAACCACACCGATTGACCTAAAGCAGCAAACAAGTCATAACAACAACTAAGAGTCTCATACACTTGTAGAATACTCCACAATCACTTGAAGTACAATGACTTCCCTACTCTCCCCCTTTGGAGGATGCACACTCCCTAATTAACTACATTGGAATACGCAAACACCATATTTCTCTAACACATCATAATTCACCTGTCATTTGCTAAAGCATTGCAAGCATAAACCCTACTCAAAACTCAAGCAATCACTGGTAACACTGGGAACATGCCTAATGTCATTTAAACAAGCATTGACAAAACCACATTTCTAAAAATTGAAATTTCAGTAAACCTTGGCAAAACCAAATTTCAAAGTTAATTCTCTCCTATTGAGAAAGCACCATCAAAACTAGGATGTTTCCCTCCTAATCAGATGAAACCATTAGATGATACCCTTGTATTGAGACATAACCATCCTCTGCCACTGCCAAGTTCTGTGGGGCTGTCAGACCTTATTTGCTCTTATATTATTATGATAAAGTGACACGTATAGGGTAAGTAATCTATTACCCTCAAAGGGTGACTTGGAACTTTTGACTTGGACAGGAGTGTGAACTAATCCAACCAGACAATATGAACTAATAATCATCAAATATGACATCAAATAATCAACATAATCAATTGGAGTCAGTAATTTGAATCATGAATCATCGCTCCAATTTAGTTAAGTTTAAACATTTGTTGCCCTTTGGACAAACAATGCTGAGATCACATAAATCATGCGCAAGACCAAATGATAAAAAACCAGAAACATCACAGCCTGTCCAAAATGCCTGAAAAATTTCTATCTAATTAAGAAATTTAAGGTTAGGCACTCCAAAAGAACAATGTAGAATGGCAACAGAATCAAATGAAATAGAGAAACAGCATACATTTAGTTTGTGCCAGTGAAACAAACAACATCAATTAATAAACAGTCAAATTTAGACGTTAGGTCTGGCATCCCTAACTAGCACTCTAATTGGAAAAGCATGTGTGGACTTCATGCAAAAAGAAAAGGCAAAAATTACTTTGGAAAACATCTAACTGTGGCGCTAACCAACATAAGCGGTTGGATTTTCTAAAGAGAAAACCTTTAAAGAAAATACAAATGCACATTGGTGATACCTCTCCTAAATGGATCAGCAATCAGCAGGAACTTAATCAGCAGAGCACAGGAACACCAGGCTTTCAGAAAACAGCATCAGAACATTAGAGGAAAACAGTTCAGTAAAGTTGTGCCTAATATAACCAAACTGTTAGAATCATAGACAAGAACTAAGAAACAACATCTGACCAGAACTGAAGCTTAAATGGAATCTGACTTACATCACCTGAAACTTTGCTATATTAAAGTCCCAAAAGTTACTAACTAAGCTTCTAATGGACATGACTATGAGGCGGTTTAGTTTACAGCCAATAGCATCTTCTGCGCATCAGATGTATCTCTTCATGTTTTCTGCAGCCATGATTGGATCACGCTGTCACTCCAGTCTCTCTTGACATCACCTTCAGTACAAAAAATTACATTTAAAACTATGTGAAAACGTTACGTGAGCTTTCTGCCAAAAATCTAACTGGTACAGAACAAAATATGTCACATGAAATACATGACATTGAGCACTGAGGCCCTTTGTTTAACTAATCATTGTTATCACAAAGAAATATGCAACACGAACATTGACAACAAGACAGAAATTTCCATTGTGCAAGTCACACAGGATGTTTGTAGAAACATTATTCTGCAGAGTTTACATTCTTTTAAACATCCTGCCTCTGGAAAATTACTAAAACATAAGGCCCTTAAATTAGTGCTAAGCATCAAGAATAAAACATTTCATTTAAAATTTAACCATTAATAGTTTAGTATACATTAATAATCATCATTGTCAGTACATTTAATTATATTTAAACAAAATACAATTTCATTAATCATTAGTTAATTTCATGTTGAATTTCATTGTGGCTGACACCAGTGTGCTCACATTTCCCAAAACACGTTTTTCAGTGGTCTTTTAACCCCCTTGGGTGCCCTGAACGTAACGGTTACGTCCAAGTAGGGGCCCTCAGGGGAAGCGCCAGTGCTCCCCCTGGGGCCTTGCACCCCCCTCCCCTGGACAGGGATGAAAGGGGAATTGCTTCCCCTTCCACCTGCCCCCCACCAACCCCTGTGGCGTCTGATGATGTCAGCGTGCCCCTGAGCTTCCAGAGTGGATCAGAGGATAAATGCTTTTGCATTTCTCCTCCAATCACGTGGAGAAGCTGAGAAAGGCATCAAAGGAAATGAAAGGCCTTTTCTTTCCTTTGATGTCTTTCTCAGCATTTCTGCTGCCCAATCGCATCTAGACACCAGGGACTTTAGGCCCTCATTATGAACACAGCGGTAAAAACCGCCGTGTTCATGCTGGCAGTCAGAACACTGACCACCAGCGTCCCCGGATCTCCGCCGGCCATATTAGGAACATTCCTGTGGGCAGGTGGGCAGAAACATCGTTTCTGTCCGCCGGCCCACAGGAATGCCTGGCCGGGACATTGACTGTGGCTCCACATGGAGCCGCCACCAATGCCTCTGTGCGGCGGGTGCAGCTGAACCCTGTCGCGCAGATCACTGCCCGAAAATCAGGCAGTGACCTGAGCGATGGGGCACTGCACTGGGGCCCCTGCACTGCCCATGCCAAGTTCATGGGCAGTGCAGGGGCCCCCAGGGGTGCACCACTTCCACCAGCCTTTCCCTGGCAGGGAAACCCACCAGGGAAAGGCTGGTGGATCCGGAATCATTATCCGTGGGGCAGCACCGCTGCCCTATCGGATAATGTTTCAGACTGCCGCCAGGCCGCCTGACGGAGGCAGCCTGGCGGTGAGTGAGGTCTGCCGATGGTGGCCATCATGGGGGTTCTTTATGTGGTGTTGTGGCCCGCCATGTCGGCTGGCGGTTTTACCCACCACCGCTGGCATGGCGGGCCACACCGCCACGTTCGTAATGAGCATCTTAGTTTTGTTTTGTTTTATTGAATAAGGGGAGCGGCCCCTTGAGCAATGGACATTCCCCAGGGGGAACAATATTTTCGGCCTATTATAATTAGGCCGATCTGCCCCCCCCCCGGGGGGGCAGAAACCCCTAGACACCAGGGATATATATTTTTTTGTTTACTTTATTTTTTTATATATGGAGAATGACCCCTTAGGCAAGGGTCGCTCACCTCAGGGGAAAATTGTATTTAGGCCATTTCTGCGCCCCTTGGGGGCAGATCGGCATATTTTTATTAGGCTGATCTGCCCCCAAGGGGGGCTGAAACCACTAGGCCCCAGGGATTATTTTTTTGGGGGCCAATTTCACGCAAGGGGAGCAACCCCTCAGGCATGGGTCGTTCCCCTGGGGGGCAAATTTATTTTAGGCCATTTCTGCCCCCCTTGGGGACAGCGCGGCCTATTTCAATTAGCCCAATCTTTCCCTGGGGGTGGCAGAAACCGCTTAGGCACCAGGAATTAGTGTGTGTGTATGTGTGTGTTTTGTGTGGGGAGGCAGCCCATTGGGCAAGGGTCTCTCCCCAAGGGGGCGCATTATCGTTGGCCATATTTGCCCCCATTGTGGGCAGATTGGCTTATTTTTGGAAGGCCCATCTGCCCCCTAGGGGGGCAGAAAGCCCACCAGAGAGCTGGGAAGATGTTTTTTTTTTCAAAATAAGAGGGTGGGAGTATGGCCAGTGGGCAGATGGGGTAATTATCCCCGATCCACACCCCAGGGGGTAGAAAGCCTACTAGATGCCAGGGAATAAAAAAAAAATAGTGGGGTGCTTGCTTCCAACCAGTATGGGCCTGGTTCTGACCCCTCCTCAACTGAAGGGGGTAACAGTCTTTCAGCTCTCCCCCTGAACACTAAAACATCTTATCCCACGGCAAGCAAGAGGACATTTGATTATTTGGGGATTTGGTTTTATATTTGGGCCATGAGAGCTTGGCTAACTCTCAAAATCGTTCCACTTGGAATGGTGAGGGTTGCACTTTTTGGACTTTGGGACACTGCCATGTTGAAACTTCCACCAGACCTAGACACATCTGAAAACTAAACATCTGGGTGAGTCCAGGGTGGTGTGCTTCACATGCACCCCACACCATTTTCGTACCCACAATGCCCTGCAAACCTCCAACTTTGCTGGAAATCACACATTTTCCCACATTTTTGTGATGGAACCTCCTGGAATCTGCAGGAATCTACAAAATTCCTACCACCCAGCATTGTCTCATCTATACCGATAAAAATTCTGCTGCACTTGTCAGCCTAACATTTTTCAAACTTTGGTTCCCCGTCAACTTCAACATGTTTTTTGCTCTTCTCTGTCACTTGGCCCACCTATTCAAGTGAGGTATAATTTTTACCAGGAGACTGAGGGGAACGTCGGGTGGTAGGAAAAATTGTCCCGGTGCACTGATCTCACACGGAAATGTGGAAAAATTTGATTTTTTTGCTAAATTTTAGGTTTGCAGAGAATTCTGGGTAAGAAAACAGAAAACATTGGGGGATCCACACAAGTCAGACCTCCCTGGACTCCCTCGGGTGTCTAGTTTTCAGAAATGTCTAGGTTTGGTAGGTTTCCCTAGCTGGCTGCAGAGCCCAGGACCAAAAACACAGGTGCCCCCCGCAAAAAACAGGTAGTTTTGTATTTGAAAATTTTGATGTGTCCAGATAGGGTTTTGGGGCATTTCCTTTCGCGGACACTAGGCCTACCCACACAAGTGAGGTACCATTGTTTATCAGGAGACCCTGGGGGAACGCTGGGTGGAAGGAAACTTGTGGCTCCTCTCACATTACAAAACTTTCTGTCACCGAAATGTGAGGAAAAAGTGTTTTTTTGGCCAAATTTTGAGGTTTGCAAAGGATTCTGGGTAACAGAACCTGGTGAGAGCCCCACAAGTCACACCATATTGGATTCCCCCAGTTGTCTAGTTTAAAAAAATGCACAAGTTTGATAGGTTTCCCTAGGTGCCAGCTGAGCTAGTGGCCAAAATCCACAGCTTGGCACTTTGCAAAAAACAGCTCTGTTTTCTTTGGGAAAATGTGATGTGTCCATGTTGTGTTTTGGGGCATTTCCTTTTGTGAGCATTAACCCTATCCACACAAGTGAGGTACCATTTTTATTGGGAGACTTGGGGAAACGCTGGTGGAAATTTGAGGCTCCTCTCACATTCTAGAACTTTCAGTCACTGAAATGTGAGGAAAAAGTGTTTTTTTTGGCCAAAATGTAAGGTTTGCAAAGTATTCTGGGTAACTGAACTCGGTGAGAGCCCCACAAGTCACCCCATCCTGGATTCCCCTAGGTGTCTTGTTTTAAACAATGCACAGGGTTGGTAGGTTTCCCTAGGTGTCGGCTGAGCTAGAGGCCAAAACCTACAGCTAGACACTTTGCAAAAACATATCAGACGTTAATGTAAATATGTGATGTGTGCATGTTGCTCTTCCTGTCGCGAACATTAGGCCTACCCACGCAAGTGAGGTACCATTTTTATCAGGAGACTTGGGGGAAACCAGATTAGCAAAACAAGTGTTATTGCACCTTGTCTTTATCTACATTTTTTCCTTCCAAATGTAAGACAGTGTGTAAAAAAAAGACGTCTATTTGAGAAATACCCTGTAATTCACAAGCTAGTATGGGCACCCCAGAATTCAGAGATGTGCAAATAACCACTGCTTCTCAACACCTTGGGCCTCATTATGACCCTGGCGGGCGGCGGAGGCCGCCCGCCAGGATGCCGCCCTCCAAAATACCGCGCCGCGGTCAAAAGACCGCGGCGGGTATTACGAGTTTTCCCCTGGGCTGGCGGGCGGTTGCTGAAAAACCGCCCGCCAGCCCAGGGGAAAACGACCTTCCCACGAGGATGCCGGCTCGTAATCGAGCCGGCGGAGTGGGAAGGTGTGACGGGTGCAGTGGCACCCGTCGCGTATTTCAGTGTCTGCAAGGCAGACACTGAAATACTTTGCGGGGCCCTCTTACGGGGGCCCCTGCCGTGCCCATGCCATTGGCATGGGCACGGCAGGGGCCCCCAGGGGCCCCGCGACCCCCCCTACCGCCATCCTGTTCATGGCGGCTTTCCCGCCATGAACAGGATGGCGGTAGGGGGGGTCAGAATCCTCATGGCTGCGGAGCGCGCTCCGCAGCCATGGAGGATTCAAACGAGCAGCGGAAAGTCAGCGGGAGACCGCTGACTTTCCGCTTCTGACCACGGCTGAACCGCCGCGGTCAGAATGCTCGTTGGAGCACCGCCAGCCTGTTGGCGGTGCTCCCGTGGTCGGTGGCCCTGGCGGCCACCGGCCGCCAGGGTCAGAATGACCCTCCTTGTCTTGTGACCATTTAGGAAATACAAAGGTTTTCTTGATACCTATTTTTCACTCTATATTTCACCGAATGAATTGCTGCATACCTGGTATAGAATGAAAACCCATTGAAAGGTGCAGCTCATTAATTGGCTCTGGGTACCTATGGTTCTTGATGAACCTACAAGCCCTATATATCCCCGCAACTAGAAGAGTCCAGCAGACGTAACGGTATATTGCTTGAAAAAATCTGTCATCGCAGGAAAAAGTTACAGAGTAAAACGTGGAGAAAAATGACTGTTTTTTACCTCAATTTCAATACGTTTTTATTTCAGTTGTTATTTTCTGTAGGAAATCTACACAAATTACCCCTTGCTGAACTCAGAATTTTGTCTACTTTTCAGAAATGTTTAGCTTTCTGGGATGCAGCATTGGTTTCATACCCATTTCTGTCACTAACTGGAAGGAAGCTGAAAGCCCAAAAAATAGTAAAAATGGGGAATGTCCCAGTAAAATGCCAAAATTGTGTAGAAAAATTGGGTTTTCTGATTCAAATCTGCCTGTTCCTGAATGCTGGGAAGATGGTGATTTTAGCACTTGCAAACCCTTTGTTGATGGAAGAAGCCAATTTCAAACATGAAGGGTTTTAGGGCCTAGATGTTCCATTACACTGTGCCATGTTGTCAAGATTCTGCTTTGCCTGTTCTTTGTACACATCATTGCATGCCCGATTGGTCTCAGTGAAAGCAAAAGAAAAATACATCTCACAGAATACAGTTTTTCATTAAATGATAGCACTTACTAGAAAGATAGATACTACCAACAGTAAACAATCTGGAAAAACATTTCGAAAACAACTCACTTGCATCTGGGAGCCCAGGATGGCCAATATGTTTGGCTAATTTCGGACACTGAAACCTTTATATCACTGGTACCTGCAAATGTCATAGGGGTGGGGGCTGCATACATGTAGTGTGCAGTGTGTTGAACCCAATCTGACATTTTTCCACTGACTAAACCTTCTGTTATCCCAAGTAATTTGCAATACATGTATGGTGATGTATTATTTCACAATTTGGAAATTGTGGTCATCTAATATTTATGTGATTCTTCTGCTTATTAAAAAGTATAAATGAAACAATATTTAATTGCATTTACTCTAGCATCTAATAGCATGCAGATTTTGATAAGTGCTTAGAACTAAAAACTCAAGATTCACCTCAGGAATCATCCTAATGTGGGTTTAAAGACCAGGAATTAACGTTTGAACAGCAAATGATACCCACTTAATTGCACAGTGCCCATGCACATGCTAGAAAAAAAAATCACATTCCTTGTTAGATATGTGAGTATGCTCTATGAAAGAGTTAAAAGAAACACTATAATAGATGTATAGAGTCACCGTAAGGTAGCTATATTTCACTTGGCACTGCCTCCCATTCAGATCTTCTCATGTAAAAATACTAAAAATAAGGAGGACAAGCAGTACACAGTCACTTGATCCTTTTGCAAGTTTCTGTCCTCACATTTATCACCAGCATTTTACTGTTGGTTACATGGTCTGCATTCTGTGCACCTTGCTGTAGTTTTATCATGTACATCATAGTCTAAAATGGTACCCGTCAATCTGTTTTACACTAAACTGATAGTGCCTGCAGTCGGTAATATGTATCGATGTCAGGCGTTCAAGTACCAGTACATAAGATGAAAGACAAATAGTGTTATGTTGAACTTGCCTGTTGTCTAACAAAATACAGTCACTTTGGGTTTGCACTTGTGTTACTGTTAAATTAAAGTCTTACACGCATTTACAGTATTCACAAAATAAAATCAAATGGAAGTCTTGTGCTTTGTTTTTACAATAAAATGAGAGTTCCGATTCCATTCAAGATTAAGAGACTAAGGGCCAGATGTACCATTTTTCACAATGGTGATTACCTAATTGTGATTTTTAGCGATTCGCAATTCAGTAATCGCTATTTGAATGTATGAAACTCCAGAAGTTTCATACTGTGATTTGCAAGGGCTGGTAAATTGACCTACCACATTAAAGTTCATGAGGTAGGTCGCAATTTGCGAACCAATGCGAATGGCTACAATCACAGGGATAGTGGCCTGCTGATCTCAGCAGACCACCATGTCTGTGATTGCTTTTCAATAAAGCAATCTTTTTTTTTCAAATGCAGCCCGTTTTCCTTGAAGGAAAACGGGCTGCGTTTAAAAGTGAAAACTGAAAAGTTTTCATTTCATCCTTTAGGAGTAGGCAGTGGTCCGTGGGACCGGTGCCTGCTCTTAAAATACGTATTCGCATGCACTCACACAGGCGAAGGGGTCCCTTTGGGACCCTTTCCCCTTTACGAATGGGTTACGCCGACTTGAAGTAGGTGGTAACTGCGATTGTTTTGCGACCGCATTCCCGGTCACAAAACAATCATACATACCTCTGCAATTCGGTATTAGGAAGGGATGCCCTTGACACGCCCCTTCCTAATACCAAATCGGTATGTAGTCGCAAATCCAATTTACGATTCGGTAGCAAGTTACCGAATCGCAAATTGGACTTGTTACATACCAAAACACATTTTTGCAATCGCAAACGGCACTTTGGCGGTCATTCTGACCGTGGCGGGCGGCGGTAGCCATTCTGGCTTTCCCGCTGGGCCGGCGAGCGCCCGACAAAGGAGCGCCCGCCGGCCCAGCAGGAAAGGCCCTGCAACACAGAGGCCGGCTCCGAATGGAGCCGGCGGTGTTGCAGGGGTGCGACGGGTGCAGTGGCACCCGTCACGATTTTCACTGTCTGCAAAGCAGACAGTGAAAATCTGTATGGGGCCCTGTTAGGGGGCCCCTGCACTGCCCATGCCAGTGGCATGGGCAGTGCAGGGGCCCCCAGGGGCCCCACGACACCCATTCCCGCCATCCTGGTTCTGGCGGTGAAAACCGCCAGAAACAGGCTGGCGGGAAGGGGGTCGGAATCCCCATGGCGGCGCTGCAAGCAGCGCCGCCATGGAGGATTCCCTGGGCCAGGGGAAAACCGGCGGGAAACCGCTGGTTCCCCTTTTCTGACCGCGACTTTACCGCTGCGGTCAGAATAGCCCTGGAAGCACCGCCAGCCTGTTGGCGGTGCTTCCGCTGCCCTCCGCCCTGTTGGTCAGAGACCGCCAGGGTTGGAATGAGGGCCTTTGTTTGTTACATCTGGCCCTAAGGGCTCAATTTAGATTTTAGCGGTACTCCCATCGTCCCTCTGCAGTGGAGGTTACCAGTACTTCGTCTGATGGATTTCCCCTTAGATATGTGGTGGCTGAATCTCCATCCACTTCGACAGAGTGTATTCATTCACACAAGTGGTTTACCGCTGCCAACTCCTATGCTGGCTAACACTGCTTCGTTACCGTCCGGATGGTGGGATTGGGGGCGTGGCTACGAGAGCCAAGATGTCAGACGTATAGTCCGAGTGCTCCGACGGGGCCTAGCATTTATCCGTAATAACAGAGCCCCCCCAGAGCGCCGCTGGCACCTAAAAAGCAGCGCAACTCCGCATTGAGATAGCGGTGCTGCGGAATGAGGAACCACCCGACCCGGCGCAAGCAAGAACAGGGAAGCCCCGCCACGCCCTGGGGCCTCCCGAGCGAGCCGGGGGCTCGAGTTGTAGTGAGACATGGGGCGAGGGTCCCGCCCGGCCGACGGTGTGGTGCAACGTTCGCCTGTCGCTGACCAACTGAACTATAGGGGAGGTACGAGCACTCTCCGAGCTTAGGAGGCGCCGGCGGCGCCGGCGGCTCTCTCCCTGGAATGCCATTGAACGTCAGAGCCTCCGATGAATAGCCCAGCGTGGTGCAGCTCCACAGCGGAGTAGGAAGCGAGACGGAAACCAGCTTGATCCCGGCGCCGCAGCACCCCTGAGTAGGACTGGCCTGGGACCCAGGAGGCAAAGCCAAGTGACAGAAGTGGGAGACACCCACCGATTGGGGGCCCCCAGAAGCTGAGAGGGGGGGCCCAACACAGAAAAGAACTGGGCAGAAAAGGCTGCTGCCTGGAGCCAGAGGAGTACCAGTGGGGGCTAGTGGTGATGATCCTACTCCACCTGGAGCAAGGAGAGACCATTTGAGCGGGGTCCCAGCCAAGGCCCTGAAGAGGGGGAGCACCTGGGGCTACACCTGAGGAAAAGGGCAGCACCTGAGGGGAGGAAGATAGGGAATTGGGATAACTCCCTGATCCCTCCGCCCAGAGAAGAGGCAGTCACACACCGGAAAAGCGCAATGGAGCTGGGAGAGTAGGAGAGGGATGGCCCTCAGCACTGGACCCCCTGAAACCAGGAGGCAGCTCCACGAAAACTGCCGGGAATGGCGCAGAGACCACGGATCTGCCCGCGGTTGGGAGAGCCAGCTGGCGCCTACCCCTCAGGAGGAAGAGCCGGGTGAGCGGGGGCCAGTCGGAGCCCGACAGAGAGGGGACGAGCCCGGATCTCACTACGTGCACTGGGGAGTGGCACCACACAAATAAATAATCTAGCGAGGAGGGCGGCGCCCAATCAGAACACCGGTGGGTTACCACAGATAGCAGCGAAAGCCCACGGAAGACCGAGGGATCAAGTGACTCCCAAGCATTGCCAGCTGGTTGAGGTAGAGAGCTGGAACCCGACCTAACAGGGCTGATGACATCAAAAAGCCGCAGCGGAGGGAAAATAATGGACCGCCCAGCACTTGATGGTAATAACGGAGGAGACACACGTTAACTAGCACAATCTACAATGCAGGATACATTACACAAAATCCTAGGAGCAATAGAAGACACAAAAACCACACTACAACGCGACATCAATCAGGTCGCAGTGGAAGTGGGTCTCCGAGCAGACCACCAAAAGCTGGCAGACAGGGTAAAAGACAGAGAGATGACCCTGACAGATATAACCCAGAGACAAAAGGATTTGGAAACCACTGTGCTGCACTTAACGGAGAGAATAACAAGGCTGGAGCAGAGAGCAAGAGATGCAGAGCGGTGGAGCCGAAGGAACAATGTGCGAGTGGTGGGGCTGCAGGAGGGATCAGAGGGCACAAATATGGTGGAATACCTGGAGAAGTGGATGCGGGAGACAGTGGCTCCAGACCGGCTGATGCCGTTCTTTGCGCTGGTGAGAGCGCACTGGGTCCCTCCGAGGCTTCCGGCACCTGGTAGCCCGCCCAGGGTGGTGATAGCACCCCTGCTGCATTATAGAGACAGGGACATCCTGCTCCAGAGAGCCAGGGAGACAGGCCCTTACAGAGTAGGCAACGGAGAAGTGACCCTTTTCCCAGATTTCACCCTCGAGGTTCAAACAAGGAGAGCCTCCTTTATGGCAGTAAAGAGAGCGTTGAGAGAGGAGGGAATCCAGTACTCATGCCTCTTCCCAGCCAGGCTGAAGGTGATGGTCAAGGGCAAGACCACGTTTTTTCCTAATTCAGAGGAAGCGTGGGAATGGCTGGAGGCTCGGGGGCGGCAGAGAGTGGACTGGGGGGCCAGGCCATGATCCCCCCAGCCTCTCCGGGGGGGGAGGAGGCGATGCCGATCCCGCACACGAGCCGGGCCATCACAGACCCAGAAGCACCTGAGTAAAAAGGAGGCCCTGAGGGCAGCGACTTCAATGAGCAAAGAGGCCTCCCCGAAGAGAAATGAAGACAATGACTCATTCGGCACAGCGGTATCATCAGTAGAGAGCTCCTGTGGCTCGGAGAGTCAACCGAAAGTGACGCCGCAGACTGCGGACGAATTGGGGTGATTGTGGCGCTGTTGGATACCATGGTGGGGCACAATGACCAGAAGAAAGGCCGTAATGGACTCCGTACCAACCCCCCGAAACGCTTCTCGTCCATTCAGCGGAATGGCGAGAACTAAGTGTATTTGTTTGACCAAGTTGCTCGTTTGCACGTTTTTTTGGGGCACCCTTCAGTTAGGGAGGGGCCCTGGGGTGGGGGAGTTGGGATTACGTAACTTTGAAACCAGTTGGTGCATGAATGAAAAAGGTAATATATATGTGGGTCGTCGGAGCGTACAAAGCGGAAGAGAGATCAATAAGAGGGTGTGGGACCCGCATCCCTCACAAGACATACCCAGATGGCAGACTATAGCCTTTTAACATGGAACATACGGGCAAAGGGGTCACCTGTAAAAAGACACAAAGTATTGGCCCACTTTAAATGAAGAGGCACACACGTAGCGATGCTCCAAGAGACCCACCTGACAACGAGTGAGGTAGAAAAGTTGAAAAGCAGATTGCGAGGGCAGGTGTTTGCCACTGGGTACTCATCTTACTCCAGGGGTGCACTAATCTGGATCCGTGCCGGCGTGCCATTCGAGGCGAGGTCCATAGAGGTAGACCAGGAGGGCAGATTTGTAGTGGTAGAGGGGAGGCTCCACAGGACCCCAATCGTGCTGGGAAGTGTTTATGCCCCTCACCAAGATCCGGCGCCTTTCTTGCAGCGTTTCTCGAGTCGCATCACCTGCCAAAAACATGGGGAATTACTAATAGGGGGAGACTGTAATAGTGTCATGGATGTAGACTTAGATCGCTCTTCACCCCCACTACAGGGAGCAGCGACACACAAAACAGCCAAGAATGTAAGAGAGTGGTTGAAGGCATGGGGAATGGTAGATATCTGGCGAGAACAACACCCAAACGATAAGGAGTACTCATTTTATTCTGCCCTACACCAGTTACACACTAGAATCAACAGGGTGGTGTGCACTCCCGGGGTAGCAAGAGGTATGATCCATAATGAGTACCTGGGACGAACCATATCAGACCATAATCCGTTACTAGTAAAGTGGAGAGTGGATGAGGATAGGCCCCCCAATACCGTTGTGGAGGCTTTCACAGGCAGCACTGGAAGATCAGGCATTCAGAGAGACTTAGAAGCTCTAAAGGTGGAGACAAGGGGTATAGTATAGGGCAGACGGTCGGGATTAGGCAAACACTAGAACGAGAAGTGATCAAGCTCGAGGGGGTCATACATAGATGGGAAAAAAGGGACATAGGAATGCGCAAGAAAAGGAGGAATATGAACAGGCGATGAAATCCCACTCGCATGCGGAAGAACAGCTTCGCTGCCACTGCTTCCAGAGACACTTAGCCACAATACAAGCCGAGGAGGGTAGATCGGGCAGGATGCTGGCATGGTTGGTGAAACCAGGAGGAGAGGGAACACCTATAGTAAGTGTACGTGACATGAGAGGGGTCCATAGATTCAGACCTGGACCTATTAACGAGGCCTTCAAAGAGTACTATACTCACCTGTACAGGGAACCGGACGAACTAGAGGAAGACAGACAAATGGAATTCTTACGACCTCTCCTGCTGCCGACCCTAGTCAATGGAGAGGGTGAAGAGCTAGGGGGCCCGGTGACGAAGGAGGAGGTACTCAAGGCTATCTCGCAGTTGGCCCCAGGGAAAACACCAGGCACTGATGGGTTGCCAATGGACTTTTATAAGAAATACTCCAAGCTATTGGCCCCACAGCTGGTGGAACTTTATGCAGAGGCACTACACCGAGGCCTTCTCCCAGACACACTCAGGGAAGCAGTAGTAATCCCTCTACCTCAGACGAAAACAGGCGATTTTAAAATTCTTAGCAAAATTCTGGCTAACCGTTTGCTGCAGCACATACCCGCCCTCGTACACGCAGACCAAAATGGGTTTGTACCGAACCGCAATACATCACTCAACCTCCGACGGCTCTTCACTATCCTACAGATGCCAGGAAAAGTGAAACCTCCAAAGGGGATGTTACTGGCCATAGACTTCGAGAAAGCCTTTGATTCGATTCACTGGGATTACCTGAGAGTGGTAATGCTAAAGATGGGTATGGGAGACAAATGGGTAAAGTGGGTGGACCTGCTCTACACAGCCCCACAAGCGAGAGTTAAGACCGGGAAAATCATCTCAACCACCTACACCATACATAGGGGCACCAGACAAAGATGCCCATTGTCGCCACTATTGTTTGCCCTGGCTATCGAACCTTTGGCTGCCTACATTCGGATGGAAGGCGAGGGCAAGGGAGTAAGATGGGGAGGAACCGAACACAACATCTCGCTATATGCCAACGATATCCTAATTTACTTCAATGATGGGGATACTGGACTTCCCTGGGCCTTGCAGGCACTGGATCGGTTCGGAGACCTATCATGATTAAAACTTAATAGAGGCAAAACATACGTTTTCCCGATAACAAAAGGATGCGCCCAGCCATCTGCATTCCCGGAGGCCGTGGTATGGGCCCCTGCTACATTTAGGTACTTAGGAATTCAGGTTTACCGTGACCCGAAGGACCAGCGGGAAGGTAACCTTGGCAAGGCACTCGGCTCACTAAGAGCATCCTTGGGTTTCTGGAGAACCCTGAAACTATCTATAATGGCCAGAATAGCACTAACAAAAATGGTCATGTTACCTCACCTCCTTTATTATTTTACTAATTTGCCGATACAGATCCCAGCGTCATGGTTTGGGGAACTGAACTCACTACTCAGAGATCTAGTGCGGGATGGGGACTTGCGTCGCACGGCACTATCGACGTTATGTAGACCAACCACTGAGGGAGGACTCGTTGTTCCCGACTTCGAGCTATACTACTTATCTTGCCAGTTACCGTGGACTGCCAGATGGTTTGCGGGTGAGGGCAACCTAGATAGACACACAGTGAGCAGAGAACTAGGCACGGAAGAGATTATATCAGAAATGGTGGGTCGGAAGATGAAGTCACAGGAAAAGAGCACATTGACGAAAGTGGCCCTACTGTGCTGGAAGAGATGTTCAAAGAGGGAAGGAACAGGTAGGCCCTACTCCCCGGCATTACCACTAAGCATGTTGAAGGTAGAATCGACTGCTGGTAAAAGGATGAACTCAGACCTAGGGCGATGGACGAAGGCTGGAGTAGAGACAATAGGAGATCTGTTCGGGGAGGGGGTGCTGAGCCCGTTTACTGAGTTGGTAGACAATAAGGGGATCCCCAGAGGACAGTTCCTTGTGCACCAGAGACTAACCCATATCGTACAGGAACACTGGGAAACGATCAACGCGAAACCTCCCACACACCGCGTATTACACCAACTACTGACAATGGGGGCAGATTCCCACCCATCACAAAACTGTACAGAATACAAATCGAGGACACACTAGACCAGTTGAGACCATTGAGAGATAGATGGGAAAGAACCCTCGAAAGAGAACTATCAGACACAGAGTGGAAGAAAATAATGGCATACTAAAGAAAGTCTCAAGGAATACCCGTTTGAGATATGTCCAGTATAACTACACTCATAGGACATACCTTACTCCACAACGCTTAACCCGTATATATGGAGGTACTCCTGCGGGATGCCCCAGATGTGGTGTCGTGGGCGCCGACCTCGATCATATGATCTGGCATTGTCCAGAGATCCAACCTGGATGGGGGATGGTGATGAGTGATTTGGAGAAGCTGATGGGAAGTCCAATACCACAAACCCCAGCAGTATGCCTGGTGGGCCTGAAGCAGGGACTTACAATTGGGAAGGTGCAGGAGCGCTACATAGATAACACTCTAGCTCTATATAGACAACTAATAGCGGTGGGATGGAAATCCCCTAAGGGCCCGGCTTTGACTGAGTGGAGACGTGAGGTAGTGAAGTGGACAGTAGCTGAATTGCAGGTTCTGAAGAGTGAGGAGGCAAGAGGGTTGTGCCAAACACCAATAGCTCCAGCCTGGGAAGAGATGCTGTTAAAATGGAGGCGAGAAGTGATGGGGGAAGGCAGTGACACAGGAGACTCGGGTTAGCAAGTTAGCTACTATACTTAAATGGCGCAGAGAAGAACACACCAGAAGATCCCTTATATTATGGAGGGCGAGCGATGGGAACATGGAACCCCAAGAATTAGAAGGCAGGCGTAATATCAGGAAGAAAGCGGTGGGAGGAACCAGAGGACGCTGAGGTGATAGTAGGTGACCCAGCACATAAAACGCAAGAGGTAGGAACTGGACAAGGGTAAATCAGGACAGAAGCACTACTCCAATACGACCACCACATAAAAAGACAATAGGGAATAATGGCACCATAGCGTTTAAATTTATATTTATGTTAAGTTTAAACCGACAGGATAACTGTAAGGACCTGTCAGAGAGAATACTCAATCAGAATCCGAATACGTGGTGAGATATATGTGAAAGGCGGATAAAAGACAATAAAGTATGTAAATAACCCCAAGAACCTGTAACACAAACCAATCCTAAACAGAAAAAAGAGTAATGCTGTTTAAATGTAAAGTAATGATTAAGAATGATCATGTCTTGAAGAATACAACCTGTACATGGCATAATGTTAATAAAATATATTTAAAAAAAAGAAAAAGGATGGTGAGATTGACCCAAACACATTTAGATAACTCAGTTGTGCTCGCATTGTTCTGGTAGACCAGGATCCTTTTCCATTCCACTGCAGAACACCATTTTGCTGCACAAATTGCCCACATAAGTCAGGCTTTCATTTTCATTTTCCCTCTGTTTATTTTCTATTTTTCATTTTTAGGGCCATATTTATACTTTTTGACACAAAACTGCGCCAACGCAGTTTTGCGTCAAATATTTTACAGACGGCTAATGCCATTTATTAGTGTCGCTCGGGCGTCAAATTTACACTTTGACGCACAGCGACGCAAACCACTGGTGTGAGTCATTTTTTTTTACTCAAACCAATGAGTCACGTCGTAAAGAAAAATTACGTTAACATGGCGAAAATGACTGTGAGTCGGTTTACGACGTCGCAAACCGGATACGCACCGCTTTTTGACGCAATAGCATCAAAAAGCGGAGCAAACACAGCAAAATTTGCTAAGGAGAACCAAAATGGATCCCAGATGCTTGGACAGACCCCAGGAAGATGACAACAGACCAGGAACCAGCCAGGAGGACCCACACAAGACCCAGGACAGGGAGAACAAGAAAAGAAAGTGTCGCTGCAGTGCAGAGGAGCAGGAAATGCTGGTGTAACAGGTGACGGAACACCAGCACCAACTGTTTGTCACCACAAAGTTGCCAATCAGTAGGAGAGAGGCAATTTGGCAACAAATTGTTGACAAGATCAACAGTGTGGCAGAAGTACGGAGAACAGTCATCGAGTGCAAGAAACGCTGGCATGACTGCAAGCGCAGGACCAAGGGAAAGATGGCCAGGAACAGGAAGGCAGCACTGCAGACTGGAGGTGGGAGTCCAGCACCGCAGGAGGCCCTGGACCACATGGAGGAGATGGTGGCAGCCGTCATCCTTGAGGAGATCGTCACAGGGATTCAATGACAGGACAGTGCAGCCTACCAGGAGACAACACACATGCAGAGTAAGTCACATGGGAAACTAAAATGCACAAATGTTAACTGCAAGCGGGGGCATACCTACTACACAGTGCATGTAAGTCATGGTATTCAGGGAGTGGCATGGGTAAAGGGGCACGGTACAGGGCTGTGTTGGACAGAATAACACTTCCTCAAGGGATGTCTAAGTCAAGAATTATTGCCTTCAACGTTTTCATCAAGCCAAAAATTATGTATGTGACATTTGACCCAAATTTTACCTAACACACACCATACTGCATGAATGGATGTGCATGAGTGTACGTACAAATATGTAACCGGGCTGGACATTGTAACAAATGATAGGTGTGAGTTATGTATACCATACTACATGAGAGCATACTACCACTCACCTTATAAGGTTTCGCTTGGACATCAGGCTGCAGGCAGAATTAACACAGTGTCCTCAATACAAATTCTGGTCGCAAAGTATGTGAGATTGAAAACATACATCAAAAATTAACAACACTTTGGGATACATAATAACCTTGAGTGGTGGGTGCAATGGATGGCAGAATCTTAGCAAAGTAGCTTTGGTGTAGCTGCCAATGTAACAGCTCAATTGGGATTTGGTTGTAGGATGGGACACAAAAGCTAATACTAAAGAGACACTGTTCACCCATGCCAAGGCCCTGATCCCCAAGCATGTGGCACATACTGTAAAGGGTTACCTAAATATTTCTTAAACTGTAAAAACAGAAGCTAAACCCAGGGGAAACACCTTACCTAACCTATCCTAACTACATATTACCCACAACTGGCCCTAACTAACCTAAGCTAAACTTACTTATCACATTTAACTAAATGATTTAAACATCAACCCCCCCCAGCCCCCTTATAAGACGGGACACATGGAGGACAACATATACCAACCTAAACACATACTATCTTATACTAAACAAATATATATTTTTTTGTATTTTTATATTTTATATATTATTTTTTTTAAACACCAAAACCCCAACATCATACCCCACCCACCCACCCACACACATAATAAAAAACAGATCTTAAAAGTATCATCCCTCTATCCCCCAACCCCCTACTACTAACTAAACTAACAGCCTATTCTAACCTAACTCTAAGCCCCATAAATCCACTAATGAAAAGAACCAGGAAAAAGGAGGGAGGGGAGGGAATCATGGCTGATGGTAAAATGTTTACAAGTTCGTCCACCTCGGGGTCTTCCTTATGGCACGCACCCTCCTATTAACTTGTGCCACCTCCTGTTGCAGCCTGGTCATTTTCCTCAACATACGGTCAATGTCCTGTTGCATCTGCTGAAAATCTGCTGGGTCAATGACTGCAGCAGGGGTGGTCTGGGTGCCAGTTGAAAATGTATGTCTGCTTGTTGGTGCCATGCCTGTAGGAGGAGGTGCAGGTGGTGCTGTGCCAGGTCCTGGAGCAGTCGAGGTTGACGGTCCAGAAAAGGTGCATGCTATGGTTGGTGCCACCTGGGTGGTAGTGGTGGTGCTGGTTGTGGTGGACATCGAAGGGCCCCATTGGGCAAGTGCCCTCCACACTCTGAAGGCTCTTTCATGGCGATAACGCCTTGCCATGTTGCAGAACCAAGACTCCACATCCAGAATGTGGCGGTAACGCATCGTCCTGCGCTGAAACTCCCGAATCTGGATGGGAATCATACTGGCCGCTGTTAAAACAAAAATAAAACCAAACATTAGGTACTTCATTGTGTGATATGGCTCCAGAAGTAAATCAGACAATACATCTAATGTACCAGAAACAGCCCACATCATCATACAGATCACTGATTGTCCCTGTGGAAGTACATGCCAATGCAGACTACACATGTCCTATCAAACAGCACAGCAATACTCTAAAAGATGGGTAACAACTTAAATGACCTATGCATCATTGTTCAGCCATTTGTCACATAAAAAAATGCTGCAAGTCCTCCACATGTGACAGGGCAACTAATGGCTAACTTCTGGATGACAATCAAGGGCAACAAGATCTGTGAGTTGTAAATGGAATTGCCATGATAGAATGCAGTTGCTAATCATGAGTGGGTATCCTAGTTTTGGACAAGTGACTTACAGATTTGCATGTCTGAGCACTAAACATGGGTTTGAGCAGTCCACCACAGGTAAGGAGGATGTCAAACTAGGATACACCCAAACCTTGGACAATCCCATCCACACTTATGTTTGGAAATGCAGACAACTGTCAACATCATTTCCTACCAGTACCACATGACTTACAACAAGCAGATAGATACAAGCACACATCTGGCCGTGAGCTGCATGCACACCTAGGTCACTGTACTCAAGTGCCTCATACACATAGCACAACATGTGGAGCCACATGCTGCTAGGAAGTCAAACATACGGTCAAACATGTTAATTAGTGAATAGGGATGCTCAAGTCTGTGGGTAAGACTTTGGCATCCCTATTCTGTGAGAATCAGGGTCTGACTTGCTGAATAAATCACAAATATGGTCCTCTGCTACATTTTCTAAATTTAAGTTTTATCCACAAAAGTCACCCTATTCACATGGCCGGGCCTACAGGGCTGCCCTACAATCCCAAAATATGACTACATGCTAATGATTGCCCAACTCAAAGATGGGAAAAAAATGATACTTCACTCAAGGAACATATCCAATCATTGACCAGTGCATCACCCCTTGCTATGTGTCCAACAAACAGGAGTCAAACACACAACAGAAGCAAACACAACACAGAACAGAAATATCAACACTTACTGGAGATGTCTGGGTCTGCAAATTGAGCCACCTCTACGATAGTGTGGGGGGCAGGTCCACCTGTAAAGCATGGTAGGGAGATATGTGCTCAATGTCTGTGTACTGTACAACACTTCCAAATACAATTACAGTGTGTAAGATTAAATCAGAAAGTCAAGCCTCTCAGACATGATGATACTGCATCCGACACACCACTGCAAACATGCACAGACCCGGGCACTCCAGTGAGTGATACACACATATCTGCACACATGCAGTGGCCCTAACTATCATGTGGTGGCAAACATGCTCCATCATTTGTTTGCAGACACATTCATGGAGTGTATTCCTCTCATCATGTGTATCCATGAGAGACATGCAAAGCCACTTTCCTGGAGGACTGCAATACCAGTCACCCAGCTATTGTGACTAAGACCAATGTAAAACACACAGGTACAATGTACAGAGGGACAGGATAGTTGTTACCCCTCAATTTGTATCATTTGCTTCATTTTATGTGCCACAGCTATGGTAAGTTGCACCAAACATTTTGATATGAACCTGTGTGCATTACTTTTGACATCCATCCCTAATTTAATTGTGGCACAACAAAGTCCAAGTATCAGTCAAAGATGTTACCTGAGGTCAGCTATAACTTTGTACATATGTGTCAGAATCCAGTTCAGACATGTTTCCGAAATAATTGAGGGACACATTATTTCTTGAAAATATCTGGATTAAAAACATTTCTTTCCTGGTACACTCACAGACCATGCATAAAACATATGTTAGAGCCTCATTTGTATCATCTATTGACGTGAAGGCAGCACTAATTTACAGGCTCCTGTTGTGTTTTGTAAGTTAGTGCAGCTGTTGCATCAACAAATTACGGTAATGTGTAGGAATTATTGTATAACTCACAGCAACTGTATGTTTAACTTGCATTCCACATGTCCAAAAACATTGCCTGCTGCATATGAACAAATCTGCTACTGTCACTACAGAGTACTTAATTGTGCACATTACTCTGATTTGTACTCACCAACAGGGCCACCAATCACAGTCCCAGGTGGTCCAGCAGGTCTTGCTCCCTGGCAACCAGGTCAGCCCAACGGTGTTTCAGCTGGTGGTCATTGCACCGTGTGTTGTAGATTCTCTTGAGATGGTACAGGACCTTTGCCCACTGAGCCTCCTTGCCTTTGTGTGATACCCCTGTATCACACGCCTACCTGCTTCTATCATTAAAGGAAGGAAGTGGCACACCAGCCAAATAAATCCCCCCAGCTCCTCCTCTCCCTTCCTGCCAAGATGAGGCCTACCCAACGTGCTTGCAAAACAAAATGTGATAAAGGGGTACAGAGGATAATGAAGGGAAAGTAGGAGAGGGAAAAGAAAAACAATTAACACACAACAGCCCAACTATCCCCAAACTAACACTACCCACAACAGACTCCCAACAGTACAAAGACAAATTTATACACCAGAAATGACAAAAATACACTTACACAGGATACCACAGAGACTTAGGAAACACCAAAAACAATTTAAAGACCACACCGGAGACAAATTCACAAAATGCACAGAGAGACAAGTCAAAACACAGCCACACAGTCAGGAAATATTACAGACTGCAAAGTGAAAGTGAAAGTACACCCACTGTACCAATTCTGTAAACAGGATATCCTATTACATCACTTCCTGCCTCAAATGCTGTGTGTTTTTATTGTTATGCGTCAAAATATTATAACGCTTACAGTCTGTGCATCATTTGTTTTTACGCACATGTTTAGAAATTACCCCACATCCATATTTTCAAATATTTTTAATACTTAACCAATTTCATGGGATACAGTGTGGGAATTACCGCTCAGGGCCAATGGATGTATCATGGCAATGAGCGTCATTTTTCGACGCCTATGCAGCATTTTTTGACACATGTGCATCTTTTTTTACGTGTATGCGTCAAAATTTCTGTCCTTGACTGGGTTTGGGTCATTTCTATTTGGAATAGTACATGACAGGTGTGACAATACAGAGATAGGCTGTTGTCACCTACATTGTGCATTCCGGTGTATGGGCACATGTGACAGATCATACTACTGCGGACCATGATCCTCTAGTTGTTGTACCGGATTTGCACTCTTCACTGATGAAATAGATGGCCAAAAGTGTGGGATACAAATAGGTATTACCCAGTTTGGGCATGTTTTGCGTCAAAAGAGGATAGCAAGGCTACGCAACTCAATACAGTAACTCAATTCCTATGTGTCAATATGTGTGAATTGGCTCTTACTAATGTAGTTGGCCCACTGTTGAACATCACAAGACGTGCTTTCTCAAATCTGCTTGTATGCATGTGTAGTCAGTGTGTCCAACCATCAGATGCTATTCAGTGTGGAAATGAGAAAGGAAATTTATTTTTCATGCACATAGCAACAAATGCTGTGAGAACTTCCAAGGTTTTTTGGGACATAAGCTTCACCAATGACAAACCATGCACAGGATAGATAGAAGACGGTTGATCATGGCAATGTTCCAAGACTAAGCTATCACATGTCCTGGAATGTTGAATACTACTTCCTAGGCACTTGTTTGTATACTACCCATGAGTCAGGCATTGGATAATGCTATGTGGGTACGGTGTTTGTGACTCCGAGTCTCAAAAACAATCCACAAATGTCATGTTATGCCACAGTTTGAGTCATATAAAGGAGCCATGTTTCTCCTGTGGCAGTGGAGGACCAGCAGGCCAAGCAACACTTGTGCACATATTTCCAGTGGTTAATTGCACAAAGGTGTCCAGTTCAAGTGTGTGGGGCCATGTGTAGCCTGAATCATTATTGGGGTCCATGTTGTCACAGTTACGTGAAGGTCTAGTCATGAGTCTGTGGAGCCATTTCGTGCATTTACAAAATATCCTTCACAGCTGAATTGAAGGAAAGCCGAAGAGGAATTGAGAACACACATGGGGATAGTCCAGCTATGGCACTGCAGACGTGTTATGAGACTGACAACAGGGCGACCTTGTTGTGCTGACAAAGTTAATGGATCAGGATTTTTTAACCAGCAGGTTTCCTCACAACATTTGTACACAGGATGGCCTCTAAAATTCCCACAGCAGCCGGGAACATCAGTGCCTCTGTGCTGACTAATCTCACAGCTATTCACCACGCAGGCCCCATCAATTCGTTGGGGGCAATGTGAATCAGTGTGTGGACTGTCAGGGAACTACCATGTGTTGACATTTTATGCACATTATCTGACGTTGTTTGTTGTGCTAGAGGCACCATACCCAATCCATGCATACAGCCATGGTACACTGTCAATATCTGTCACTCATGCATACATGAAACCCAGACAAGGGATGGGCCATGATTAGGCTATTTGAGGACAAGTTCCACCCCATGATACGATAAGTAAACTGATTACGCTATACAATTGATTTGAGTATTCATTGTAGACCTACCTGACACAATACCCCAGGAGGAAAATTAGGGCATTGAACGCAACTATGAGACAAATGTAGCCACAGGGAACCTTTATGGTGAAGCAAAGACAGGAACCAGTCAGGCTAACAGGATGTAGGGTCAATCAGGAACAAAAATGAACAAGGCAAATACACAGTGAACAGAATGAGACTGGTCAAAGCTGGAACAACACTGTGGAAAATGAAAACTGTATTTGTCCTGTGTGTTGGAACGTAACACAATAACCCAAGGCCTGTGTTACACAAGTGATTTATACGGCAATGCAGTACAGTGTTATACTTATAACGGCAGTTTCTATGCCGATCCAGGCAGCTGAAAGGGCAGTGCATATTCAAATGACTTGTCTGCATGGAGGTGCTGACAGGTGTGTGCAGCTTCAGTGTCTCAAAAAGTCCTGTAGGTAAGAATCAATTTCAAAGGGCCAACAGAACCTTTCACATGGGAAGCAATGTACAGGTAATTACGGGTCCTACAGACTACAAGTCAGTGCATTGTTCAACCAGAAGTCCATGCAGACAGAAGAACAATGACTATGGCATTCCATACTAAAGAGGGAAGCACAGTGGATTCAGAATGTGAGTCTTGGTATGTGTAGAT